>NC_048298.1:260994465-261102747 GCF_013100865.1 Trachemys scripta elegans
TAAGACTAACAGAAGTATTGGGAGCATAAGCTTTTGTGGGTAAGAACCTCACTTCTTCAGATGCAAGACTTGAGATGCAAGTCTTGCATCTGAAGAAGTGAGGTTCTTACCCACAAAAGCTTATGCTCCCAATACTTCTGTTAGTCTTAAAGGTGCCACAGGACCTTCTGTTGCTTTTCATGGAGGGTAGTAAACTTTCTTGCCATGTCTTTACATGACCAATTTTACTTAACACCTGCTACATTTTGAAATAGACTGATACTTGTATGTGCAAGGAGTTCCCATTCAGATTTGGTCATGGTGATGCATCTTTTGCTAGTGTTACTAAGCCATTTGTTTGTTTTTTGATCAAAGAAAATATCTATAGTAGCTGGAGTATTGTGTTATCTCCATGCTTTTCCAGCATGAATTTCTAAAACTTTAAGAAAAATTAAAGAAAGCATGTCATGTTGAAAGGAATTTTGTCTATAGTTACACTGAGGCATTAAAATATTTCCTGTAGGCCTCTTTGTAATAAGCAATATTGTATTTTTGGATAACATTGTTTTGTGCAACCCATCACTGAACTGTTTTCCATTAACTCATAACCCTTCCAGCAAATATGTAAATGTGCTTCAGATAATGTTAGTTCAAGGTAGGATATATTCTGTTGTTCAAGTTGAGCAAGAATGAAGGAGCAAGTATTAAGAATGCCATTTTGAAAACAGGAGCCTGAGCCAAGAACACAGGAATACATTGAGCCCTATATATGGGACTAGCTGATGGCTGAACACTGATTGGATGTAGGTAGGTGCCCATCTGAAAATGCCTCCTATAACTGAATTTGCAAACACCCAAATGTGAGTATCAGGCAGAGGAAGATACAAAAATGTCATTAGTCTTATTGTTATTTGTGTAACCAGAGTCTGAATGAGTTCTCCCTTGACTTCTAGTGATGAGCTGTAGAAAAGGACTTCAGGAACTGATCTCATTTGCATGGCACACCCACACTGACTCTGTGCTCAGCATGATGGGATTGCTTGCCTAAATGATAACTTTTGGCTGGTGTTGGATCCCCCATCTCCTTGTTATTGGGACAGGAGTAATACAACATTGTTATCCTTGTTCTGTGAATCAAGAGCAGCGGAATTGTACTTGGCATGCCCTGATTGAGGGTTCACTTTCAACTAAATGGCATTCTCTAATCAGGCGACATGGGTTCCAAAGTCCAAGGAGAGGACAGGTACTTGTATCTGGTGGTGTGGGCTGTACCTGAGGGCCCCCAGACATCATTTGACTCTTGCTTTCTCCACTATGTAATAATGGAGTTAATTTAGACTCAATTGACAGTCTTCTTATACATTGCAAAGGTCAAGTCAATGATACCTAGATGTAAGTGTTAGACCTGCTTTTAGGCAGCATCTCTGATGCAAGAGATTGCATAGTGAGGTTCCTCCACTAACAGCTGAAATCACTGAGAGCTGTGTTAAATGGTGGGATCTGAAGACAGCCCAGAGGATTGGTGAGTGGATGGCAGGGCAGCCAATGGAGAAGTGTGGAGACCAGCTGGGAGGGAAACATGGCAATGAGGCAGCTGGTGAAGAGTAGCATTGTGCCGATCAGTCAGCAGGATGGCTGGCAAAAAGGAGCGGTGAGCAAGTGCCTTCTTACCCCACCTCCACCCAGGGCGGGAGGTTAACTCTACAGATACACCTCTGGACTTTGGGTCTTCACTCACCAAGGACAACAACTGTGAGTGGGATGCAGAGAAGGAATGGGCACATTAAAGGGACTTTTGGTTGCTGGACTTAAGAAGCTGACAGAAAGGACACTGCCCAACTTATTTTTGCTCATGGTTTATGTTTATGAACCCTGTTTTCAGTGTTTTCCCAAATTAATGCCAGATTACTTCCCTCCTTTTTAATAATTTCCACCCCCCCCTACATTCAGACTCTACTTGCGAGAGGAGAAGTATTGCCTCTTAGAGGTGCTCAGGGGGTGGTATGTAATTGTCCTATATATATAAAATATATACACACACATTGCAGCACTAAAAATATTTTAGATAGGTTGTAAAGAATACCCTCTCCATTTGAAACTTAAAGGGCAATTCAAGTAAGCTTAATATTATTAGCTACCTAAAATTTAACTCCTACAAGAACCCCAGTCTTTCTCTGGGGGTTCTTCCTGAAAAAAAATTGTGGAATCTTAAATTATTACAAGTAAACAAGTGTGACATTCTATACCTTGGGGGAGTGTACTGTAACCCCATATGCCTCATTTTCATATAATTGTGATCTTACCTTACAGGGCCTGCTTTATATGCATCAGGGGAAAGGTTATGATCTGATGAAAGATCCATATATGTGTATCATTAATGCATATGCAGTTATGAGAATTGTTGTATGGTGGTGATTAAAACATGCTGTAAGTTGGGGAATCAGCCAGATATTAGCTCCCCAGAGGCAACAGCAAGGAAAGTAACCAATACCCGGGCGGGGTGTCAAACAACCCATCAACAGCAATTGTCCAACAAGAGAGCTATAATGCAAAGACTCAGTTGCATGAGGCCACACCAGGGGAAGTGCTCAACTTTGCTTGGAGAGACTCCGTAATGCACCCCAGACATGCTTGGACTTGTGCTCCCCAAGCACGTGGACTAAGAGTATAAAACAGACAGAATGGACATATATTGGGCCCTTCTCCTACCCTCACCTTCGCTGCAAGCAACTAAGACACTGAGAAGAAGACAAGACTCCAACAGAGGAGATGGGCCCGGATTTAAGGAACAAACCTGTATATTAAGGACTGCAATATGCAGTAGGGTGAGAAACTGCTTAATATAGATGTTGCCCAGTCTAATAGGGTTGAGAGTTTAGACTGCGTGCTTATATTTTATTTTATTTTGGTAACCACTGACTTTTTGCCTATCACTTAAAATCTACCTTTTTATAGTAAATAAATTTAATTGTTTATCTTTACCTGTGAGTTTGTATGAAGTGTGGAACAAATCTGCTCAGGTTGGCAAAGGCTGGTGTATGTCCACTTTCCATTGCTGAAGTGGTGAACCAATTAATACATTTGCACTGCCCATCTTGAGCAGTGCAAGACATTATATTCCTGAGTGCTGGGAACTGGGGGGATTTGGCTGGTGCCTTTCATTGTGTGATTCATGAGTAGCTCTGGGAGCATTCAAGTAATCTTGCTGGGTGTGGGGCTCCACATGCAGTTGTGCTGAGCGATCATAGCTCCTGGAGGGGTTGCTGCTGGTCACTATCAAGGCATTGTGAGAGACAGCCCAGGCTGGGGGGAGTTCAGGGGGCACAATCCCAGGCTGCAGCCTGGTCCCAGACTGCACCCCAGGCAGGATTCTGTCACAGCAAGACACCAATATTAGGATGTCAACAAATAGATATCAAAACTATCTCGTATAAGTATGTGTGACACTCTGTACCTCAAAATGACACCATGAACCCCCATATCCATCATTTGGATATTGTTGTGATATTTTGTTCAAAGCATGCCTTGTGAGGTATCACATGAAAGGTCATGATCTGCTGAAACTCATTTTTCTGTCAAAATATCATTGTATATGGACTTATGAAATGTTGCTATATGGTTGTTGTTGAAATATGTTGTGAGTCTGGGAGATGCCCACAGCTGGTTCTCCAGTGGCAACAAAGGATGTGATTCACACCCAGACAGCTGTTAAGCAACCATCACCAGCCATTGAATTGAACTAAGAGATTTACAATTTAATAAGAGATAGTTGCTTGAGCTCCACATAAGAGATTGTTTAACTCCGTGGCTCAGCAGAGCATGTAAGGACATGTAAGACATGTGACCCTGCACTCCATCTTGGCCAGTGGTTTTTCCATGCACATGGAGCAGGGAATTCAGCCTGCATATTAAGAAATCTGAACTGCTTACAATACCTAGTGCGGTGAGAAACTGCTTGATTCAAATGTTGCTTAGTCTGATAAACTTTAGGATTTGGACTGCAATTTTACTTTTATTTCTTATGTAACCATCTCTCTCCTTTATGCATATCACTTAAAATCTATCATTCTGTAGTTAAACATATTTTAATGTTTTATCCTTACCAGTGAATTTGTCAAAAGTGCTTAGGGAATCTGCTCAGATTATAAGGGCTGGTTCATATCCACTATCCTTTGATGAAGTGGTGAACTAATTAATAAGCTTGCATTGCTCAAGAGGTCTTGAGCATTGACGGTATACTTCTGGGCTGCAAGACAGAGCTAGGGACATTTGCTGGTGTTTCAATCTGTATAGTTCAACAGTGCCTTAGAGAGCATTAATTCAATTTACCTAATGTCTCCTTTCATGTTGTTGGCTGAGTGATTACAGCACCTGGAGGGGTTTATCACTAGCATAGCATTGTAAAAGACAGCCCAGGCTTGAGAGTTAAGGGGGCACAGCAATCCCACAGTTCCAGGTTGTAACCTGGGGTTCCATCACATTATATACTAATAGAACATCTCTCCTTGTACTTATTTGGGGAACTCGATAAAAATTAAAGCCAGGATAGTAAAGGAACTAAATAAATTTGCTAATGCATAATTTAGCAACCTCCTTCATTCTCTACATATGTTATGAAATAGTATCTCAAGATGTCAACTAAGTCTTTCATCTGGGTACTGCTTTCAACCCTAGTATATCTTCCATTCCAAAATCCCCCAAATCCCATATATTATGACCTCATTCTTCTCACCAGTCATGAATGAATCATTGAACTATAACTTTTGTCAGCATGCTATGGGAAGCAATAAGTTGGATGTATAAAGTATGAAAGACATCTGAAAAAAATAGTTAATTGCGTTTTAAACTTTTGAATTTGAAAAACTGCTTTGGTTAATGCAGTGTCATTTCACGTATTTTATCTGTTACATGTTAATAACTGAAATCTTTTTGAATTCATGAAACTTTATTTTGGGGCACAATATTGATGAGCACCATTATAAAGCTGATGTCTGAACATCCAAGTTCCCAAAACATCATTAAAATGAAGCTTGCATTTTATGTGCAGTGTAACCTTTCTTATTGTATACAATTTTGAACTACAGACTATGCCACAGTTTATTTCAATATGTGTATGTACTGTAAAATGAATTTCTATAACCAAATGTATC
Organism: Trachemys scripta elegans; assembly: GCF_013100865.1. Classification (NCBI taxonomy): domain Eukaryota; kingdom Metazoa; phylum Chordata; order Testudines; family Emydidae; genus Trachemys; species Trachemys scripta. The sequence continues at coordinate 260,999,595 of NC_048298.1, forward strand.
TCTGATCTAGAGCAGTCCTAGCTCATGTCTCTGTAGCCATTCCAAATTTTACTAACGAGGATGTGAGAGACAAAAAAGAGGCCAATATAGCCTAGTAGATGCCTTAAAGAGACAGCCAAATAAAGTTTCTTGAAATTAGGTCATGAACAAAAAAAAAATCCACTTTCCGATTTTTTTACTTGGGAAGATTAAAAAAAAGATGGATTATATATCTGTCTGAATAGAATGACAACAAATATAGCATATTTATGTTATTCCCTAAAGTCTTATTAATGTGGGTGTTAACAGTTACTTTATCATTATGACACTTTCTTTTCCCATATATACAGCATTAGTGGTTTAGTGAAATCCATTTAACTTGCATATTATTTAAGTAACCAGATTCTGAAGGTGGGATTGAAGAATGTGTTAGGATTATAGAGGCAAAATTCACCTCAACCTGGTGCCACCTTTTAGGTGTGCAATGTAGCTTCCATGTGACTAACTCCAGCCTATGGGATCCTGGGGTCTGCCACTTATGGGTAGGATGACTGGAGCTGTCTAAATGTAGATCCAGTGGCCCCTCTTCTAGAAGTCTCTACAATTTCTCTCTCAATGTGCCAGCACAGAAGCTTTTTCTATGGTGCATAGGCACATCTGTGCTATTGCTGTTGCCCCAGATCCCAAAGATGTGCAGGGGTTAAGTAGTGCAGAGGTCTCCATTATTTCAGAGCTGTTTACATGTTAAAATAGTGATTTTATTTTTTAATTTTGTTGTGTACACATTATAGAAAATATTAAGGTATCCTCACAAATAGTATTTTGTTAGCCTTCAATAACTTGATTTTGGAAGATGAGATTTTTAAAACCTGAGGCATAAGGTGGCAGGGTCAATATTATGGAAGCTTTAGGTTACTATACTTAAAATTCTGTGCACTGTTGTTGTAGCCATGTTGGTCCCAGGATATTACAGAGTCAAGGTGTGTGAGGTAATGTCTTATTGCACCAACTTCTGTTGGAGAGAGACAAGTTTTCAAGCTTACACAGACCTCTTCTTCAGGTCTGGGAAATAACGGTCACTGCTAAATACAAAATTGTATACAAGTGTTAACAGACTCAAAACCACCTTCACCAAACAAAGAAACTCCATCAGAGCACCAGAGAAGTAGATTGCGTCATGGAATGGGCCACGCAAATACCTGAAAGAACCTGCTTCAATACAGGTATAAAACCCCCTCTGAATGCACATCCCCAATTGTCACCAACCACCCCTCACTGCAACTCATATGGGGAATCTTCAAACAACTACAACCCATATTCAATGGGGACCCACCCTGAAAGAAATCTTTCCTGAACCCCTTCTTTTGGCTTTCAAACTACTCCCCACAGACCAGGACACCAACTCAAAGCAGCACCAGACCATTCCAAAACAGATTCAAAACTTGCAGACATATCTCCACTGCTACAATGATCAACACCCCCCCACAACACACCATTCAAGATCCATGGGTCCTACACATGTCTGTCACAATATGTGGTGTACATCATCCTGTGCATTCAATGCCCCAATTGTAACTATGTTGGTGAAACCAGACAATCACTGCTCTCAAATGAACTCGGAGGAAAACTATCAGACACAAACATCCTATCACCTGTGGGTGAATGCTTCTCATAAAGTGATCACTCTATATCTCACATCAGTCCCCATCCTCAAAGGAAACCTACACAACATTTTTAAAAAGATGAGCTCGGGACTTTGTTAGACACTAAAAATCATGGACTAAATAGACACTGGATTTATACCTCATTACAACAATATGTAACCCACTAACAATCCTCCACAACTGCTTCCCCCCTCCTTTAACTCCCTATAACTCAAGAAGTGTTAATGGGCCTCTTCACCTTGCTCCCTTGAAATGTGTTAACTACTTATGCTAAACAATCTGTTCAAATCTTGTATTTAGCAATGACACTTCGAGTTAATTTCCCAGACCTGAAGACAGCTCTGTGTAAACTCGAAAATTTGTCTCTCTCACCAACAGAAGTTGGTCCAATAAAAGATTTTCCCTCACCCACCTTGTCACTTGATAGTTGTTATTGGCAGGGTTGTTTCATCATCTTTCTGCCAAAGCTCAGTTTCTCTATTTTTAGTTTGATATTGCCGGATCCCCTTCTCACTTATAAGTGGATAAGGAACTGGTTAAAGGGGAGACAACAATGGGTCATACTGAAAGGTAAACTGTCAGGCTGGAGGGAGGTTACTAGTGGAGTTCCTCAGGAATCAGTCTTGGGACAAATCTTATTTAACATTTTATTACTGAACTTGGCACAAAAAGTTGGAGTGTGCTAATAAAATTTGGATGACATGGTGAACTATTGCCAATATGGAAGAGGACCAGAATATAAACAAGAAGATTTGGATGACCTTGAAAACTGGAGTAATAGAAATGGGATGGTTTCAGAGTGGTATCTGTGTTAGTCTGTATCAGCAAAAAGAATGAGGAGTACTTGTGGCACCTTAGACTAACAAAGGTATTTGGGCATTAGCTTTCATGGGCTAAAACCCACTTCATCAATGCATGGAGTGGAAAATACAGTAGGAAGAAATTTAATAGTGCAAAGTGCAAGATCATTCATTTAGGCAATAACAAGAATTTTTGCCATATTTTGCTGGGGAGTTATCAGTTGGAAGTGACTGAGGAGGAGAAAGCCCTGGGTGTATTGGCTGATCACAGGATGACTATGAGCTGTCAATGAGATGAGGCCTTGGAAAAAGGTAATGCAGTCCAAGGAGGTATCAGGCAAGATATTTCCAGTAGAGACAGGGAAGTGTTAGTACCATTATACAAGGCACTGGTGAGACCTCATCTAGAATACTGTGTGCAGTTTTGGTCTCCCATGTTTAAGAAAGATTAATTCCAACTGGAACAGGTGCAGAGAAGGGCTACTAGGATGATCTGACGAATGGAACACCTACCTCATGAGAGGAGATTCAAAGAGCTTGGCTTGTTTAGCCTAATCAAAAGGAGGCTGAGGGGAGATATGATTGTTCTCTATAAATACATCAGAGGAATAAATACCAGGAAGGGAGAGGAGTTATTTAAGTTAAACACCAATGTGGACACAAAAACAAATGGCTATAAATTGGCCATGAACAATTTTAGGCTTGAAATTAGGTAAAAGTTTCTAACCATCTGAGGAGTGAAGTTTTGGAATGGCTTTCCAAGGGGACACACAAATCCTAATGGGGACAAAAATCCTAACTGTCTTCAGTACTGATCTTGATAAGTTTATAGAGGGGATAGTATGATGGGACTGTCTACAAGGGATGTGGCCCATTGGCAACTGCCTGTAGCAAAAATCCCCAATTGCTGGAAGCAGGACACTAGATGTGGAGGGCTGAGAATCCTCTTTAATAACTGATCCCTACTTATCTGGCTGGTAGGTCTTATTACATGCTAATGGTCAACTGCCTGCCATATTTGGGATCAGGAAGGAATTTCCTCCCTTCCTGAGACCTGGGGGGAGGGGGAGTGAGGGTTCACCTTCCTCTGTTTGCAGTTTTAAATTAGTGTAAATTGTGAATTTTCCCTAGCCTGAAGTCTTTAAACCATGATTTAAGAACTTCAGTCACTCAGACAGAGATTATGGGTCTATTACAAGAGTGAGTAGGTTAGGTTCTGTGGCTTGCAATGTGGAGGAGGTCAGACTAAATGATCACAATGGTCCCGTCTGACCTCTAAAGTCTATGAGTAATTCCACTGAAGTCAGTGGACTCACAGTGGTGCAAAACTGGTGTGTGATCGGAATCTGTTCCATGTCCTCAAGATGATTATATATCTAAGTCAGGGATCGGAAACCTTTGGCAGTTCACCAGGGTAAGCACCCTGGCAGGCCAGGCTGGTTTATTTACCTGTCACGTCCGCAGGTTCAGCTGATAGTGGCTCCAGGCCAATGGGGTCGGCGGGAAGCAGCACGAGGCCAAGGGATGTGCTGGCCACTGCTTCCTGCCACCCCCATTGCCCTGGAGTGGTGAACCACGGCCAGTGGGAGCCCCGATCGACCGAACGTATGGGCGCAGAAGGTAAACAAACCAGCGTGGCCCACCAGGGTGCTTACCCTGGCGAGCTGTGTGCCAAAGGTTGCCAATCTGTGATCTAAACCAATAAAATTCATTTATTTTCATGTCTTCTGGCAACACTGTTAGGAAATGGAGTGGAAGGGGTGGGTTAGAGAGGCTTGTTTCCCCCACATATCCCCCAATTCAAATCTTTACACAACTTTGACCATTGCTTAAAAATCTTTCTGTATTGATTCAACATAATGCAATTTTGTTTGGCACAGTTTAATTATTCAGCTGGGTTTTGAACTTTCAGAGTTCTGAGATGCTGATAATCATGCCAAGATTTGTTTTTAAAGTTTGAATTCTGCTTTGGTTTTTGGCTTATTTCATTCAATTAATTCAGTTGCAGTATGTGCCTTGCTTTCTGTCATCTGCAATACAACAACAGTAACTTCCCAGTGTGTGCTGGCATGTAGCCAGGGAGCAGAGTTACTCTTTCTCCTTGTGCTTTCACTGCCACTTCAATGGATTATTGCTGCCAGCAGGAAAAGTACAGTACATTGAGGCTATTTCTTCTGTAGAAATCCTATGATAGAATTAAGAGGTATTCTAATATTTTACAAGAGACTGGGAACATCTGTTAAGATCCAGCTGGATGAGTCTTAGGCAAATAGAGTGGAAAGTCATTTTGTGACTGTCTACTCGGGTAGCTTCCTTTCCCATTGTTAATCTTTCTGCTATCACATTCTGTGTCACTGAGTGGCCAGAGCAATTTCTTCTCACAACTTAAAGCTTGGGGTGGTTATCTTTTTTCTTTCTTTCTTTAATTTTATTTCAGGCTTGTGGAGTTGAAAGTGAAGTTCCTTTAAACCTCATTTGCAAAAAGAGGTCAGGGTGAATATATCAAAATATAGGATTCACATGCCAATGGGCATACAGTGCTGACAGTACAGAAAGGTTCAAAGGGATCAGGACTTAATCTTCTTCTGATACTGTGTATCTGTGATAGCCAACTGTAGAACTATATGCTGCCTATTAGCTCCACTGACAGTTTGCAGAGCTGTCAGTCATGGATAGTGCCTTCATAGGCTCTGCCCTTTCACTTTCCACATCAGAACATCTGGTGCTCCTGTGAAACAGTCAGACAGTATTTGGTGCACCTGCCTGCTTTTCATGGGAACTAAGGCCCTAATTCAGTAATTTACTTAACCACACATTATGGGACTCAGTTCTTGAGTTACAAGGTGAAATTCTGTCATTTAGAAGGTCAGACTAGATTACTGTAATTTTTCTGACCTTACTTTCTATTAATCTTAAGTATGCTTTAGCTTTAAGCAGGACTAGTCAGTCCCCTTATCAGGAGAATGGCTCACATTCATAAAATTAAGCACATGTGTCATAACTATAAAGGGAAGGGTAACCGCTCTCCTGTGTACAGTACTATAAAATCCCTCCTGGCCAGAGACTCCAAAATCCTTTTCCCTTTAAAGGGTTAAGAAGCTCAGGTAACCTAGCTGACACCTGACCCTAAGGACCAATAAGGGGACAAGATACTTTCAAATCTTGGGGGAAGGGAGGGGCTTTTGTTTGTGCTCTTTGTTTGGGAAGTTGTTCGCTCTTGGGACTGAGAGGGACCAGACATCAATTCAGGTTCTCCAAATCTTTCTGAACAAGCTTAGAAGTTTTCATGCAGGCCCCCACATTTGTACCCTAAAGTTCAAAGTGGGGAAGCAGCCTTGACACCATGCTTAAATGCTTTGCTGGACCAAGGCCTAATTTAGGTAAATATTCTAAACTTCAATCACAGAATATTAGGTTGGAAAGGACCTCAGGAGGTCATCAACCCCCTGACAGATTTTTACCCCCATTTCCTAAATGGACCCCTAAAAGATTGAACTCATAACGCTGGGTTTAGCAGGCCAATGCTCAAATCACTGAGCTATCCCTCCCCCCTTGTCATCAGGCCAATGTTGAGAGGTGAGTGTCTCATTTAAGCAGTGGCAACTTTGAGCATTTTTTCCCCACTAAAGTTGGCTAAAAGTGCCTCCCTTAAGCACTTTTGTCTTATAGCAGCTTTTTCTGTAGTGACTCATTGCATACTTTATTCATCTTCCTCACATCACAACCTTCATCTCTGAGCAGTCCATTACAGTGACTTTACTGCTTGCCTCCTGGCAACTTGCCCCAAAACACTTCTCTGTAAGCTCTCAGCATTATGTCTCTCACGAAGTCCTACATTAAGTTCCCCTTCTCAGAATGACAGTAGGGTAGATGGGTTGCCTCAGCTGCCATAATATATCTCTCTTCCTCAGCTGTTGGTAATATTATTTTGTGCTGCCAACAGCATAGACCATCCTGTTCGGTGTTTTTCCTGAAGGTGTAATTGCTCAATATACAGAAGAGCAGGGTTTGCAGGCCACAAAGGAGACTTTGTGTCAAAAGTCCCAGGAACACAGGGAATGGCTAAATGTTTCTTCCTACTCCCAATATGGCACCATGCAGTCAGTGCCTCTCTCAAGTTCAGGTTCATCCCACAGAGCCATAATTAAATTGAAGAGGATATAATACCTGTTCTTCCTCCCCCTCCCACCCTTGCCCTTCTCTCCCTTCCCATCAAAGAAGGTCTAAAACCTTGTTATTACTGGAGAATATGAACACACAAACAGCCATCACCTCAACCAGCAAATATATATTACATCCATATGCCAAAAGATATACCAAGTGTATTCTAAAGAAAACAGTCCTCTCCAGAAAGGAGAAGTGTTTAATATACCATCTGTGAGAGTCTTTTTTCCACCAGATTTTCTGTCATTGCTCATATATTGCTTTGCCAGGTCATCCTCATGATGCAAATATCCAATGAATTAGAAAGGTGGAAAAAGAAAGAACTTCAATGTCTTTTGTCTCTGTACAATTTTTCTCTCACTTGGAAGGTGTACATTGCTGCTTTATGGGTTGCTCAAAGAAAATGTAGATTGTGCTATAGACTTGATTTTCTGACTGCCACACTTTCAGCCATTTTTGCCAGTGTTTACAATCTCTTTTGCAGTTTTCAAAAACTCCTTATTTTACAAATTTAAAATAAATTTTATTATAGTACTTTATTACAAAACTGTCAAAAGGCCCAGATTTGTTCCTTTCTCCTACTCAAAAGAAAATAGCTTGTGGAAAATCCAAAGATAATATACAGTCTCAATCAGCCAAGCCACCCTGTGCAAATCAAGATGGATTGAAAGAGTACGACAAAACTGGGTCACCTTAGTGAGCATTTAGGAGGGCACACAGATAATACCTCACTCAATCTTTCAGTATCTGTCTACAGAGAGGAAAGAAGGCAATAATCATCTCATATTCAATGGGATATTGGTGTTCTCACTTAGAATCACATCTCAAAGATAAAAGACCCTGCCCACTGCTCCAATCTAGTATTGTTCATCCCTCTTTCTCTAAGTCCAATTTTATATAATAAAAAGAAAGGGCCAAGTCCTATCCTCATATATGCACATGCAGGCCCTATTGATCTTGCTGAAATCTGCACACAAGCATCAGAGAGCAGAACTTGGTCCAAGATATTTTTTAATGTATGTATAAAATCAGAAAGTGACTGACATGGCATTTGCTTATTGACATAACTCCACTGATGTCATTCTATACAGTTTTATAGCAGTTGAGGAGCTGGCCCACTAATTTTAATGCAGTGATTTATACTAGGATAATTAAGATCAGAGTTAGGACCTAAGGGCTGAGTTGTGGTGAAATACAGTATATCTGTGTAGCAGTCATTGAAGTCTGGTTCATACCTGAGTCCCAATTTTCTGAACAAATGTCACTTGCTCTGTGAAAAACGTGTGTAAAATCAATTGAGGCCTCTGTATTGTAAAATCCCATATTTTATTATTATTGCAATACTTATTAATTCTAGATTACTCACCTACTAGTTATGTACTGACTTAATTATGTTGCTACTTCAAGGGTATGTCTACATTACCTGCCAAATTGGCGGGGAGTGATCAATCTATCAGGGATTGATTTATCGTGTCTAATGTATACACAATTAATCAATCCCAGATCGCTCTGCCATAGACACCTGTACTCCACTGCGGTGAGAGGCGGAAGTGGAGTCGACAGGGGAGCGGCGGCAGTCAACCCCACGCCGTGAGGACGAGCTATTCTCGTAGCTGAAGTTGCATATATTAGGTAGATTCCTTCCCCCAACCCCAGTGAAGACCAGGCCCAAGTTTAGGTTGCTCATCTGGCTTAAAGTAAATTGGCCAAGCCTAAATAATGTTAATTCTGGGACTGAGTCAATCCCTACTGATGTCAGTGAAGGATTTTTTCATTGGCTGCACAGATTTAGATTTTAAGGCCAGAAGGGAATGTTAGGTCATCTAATCTGACCTCCTGTATAACACGGACCATAGAATTTTATCCAGTAACTCCTGTTTCATCTAGTTGGGCATTGGATTGTGCTTTTGAAGCTTTCATTTTTTTAAAAATAACCAAAGTTATGGGAACATATCTGATTTAAAGAGATATTTCACGTCTGCCACAGTACTAGCAACTTAATGAATAATTAAATTTCAGGCTTGAGTCCCCCCCTTTGAGTGTATCAGATTGTAAAAGCTTAAACGGATTTTCAGCTGGTGTAAATTGACATAGTTCCATTTACTTCAGTGGAGCTAAGCTAATATACAGCATTGGAGGATCTGGTCCTTTATGTTTAACCTAGGTTTTATTTTCTCCAATGAATCTGTTAATTACTCTCTGTACTGGGTGTTACAATTATCTGACAATTATTGTGGGAGATTATCAAATAAGTAATTAAATTGTGAAGGCACAACCACACTTATTTCAATATATCCCCAAATGATTAGAATCAATTTGTTTCAAGTTAAAGTTATAAACATTAACAGGGCCTGATTCTCAGCTGATGTAAATTAGAATGAATTCATTATTTCAATGGAGTTACACCTATTACACCATCTCTGTGTCTGGTCTAGTCTTTAGAAATGCTGCAACATCCTTTATGTATTACTGCAGGGTTCGTCACCCTTTTGCACACAGCCCGCCAGGTTAAACACCCTGGTGGGCCGGACCAGTTTGTTTACCTGCCATATCTGCAGGTTCAGCTGATCGCAGCTCCCACTGGTTGCGGTTCACCACTCCAGGCCAATGGGGGCTGTAGGAAGTGGCAGAAAGCACATCCCTCAGCCCGCACCGCTTCCAGCAGCTCCAAGTGGCCTGGAGTGGTGAACCGCAGCCAGTGGGAGCCATGATTGGCCAAAGCTGCAGACGCAACAAGTAAACAAACTGGCGCGGCCTGCCAGGGGGATTACCCTGACAGGCCGCATGCCAAACATTGCCGATCCCTGTCATTGACAGTTCTCTTAAAACATCAGCTCATTGTGCAGCAGCAGTCAAAAAGCTAACAGTGTAGGAACCATTAGGAAAGGTACAGATGAGAGAGAAAATATTATGCCACTATATAAATCCATGTCATGCCCACACCTTAAATACTGCATGCTGTTCTGGTTGTCCCAGCTCAAAAAATATGTATTAAAATTGGAAAAGGTACAGAGAAGTGTAACAAAAATGGTTAGGGGTAAGAAAAAGCTTTCATACAAAGAAAGATTAAAAAGACAGACTCTTCAGTTTAGAAGAGAGATGATTAATGAGGGCTATGATAGAAGTCTATAAAATCATGAATGGTTTGAAAAACAACAAATAGAAACTCAAGAACTAGGGGTCACCTGATAAAATAGGCAGCAGATTTAAAACAAACTAAAGGAAGTACTTCTTCACACAACACACTGTCAACCTGTAGAACTCATTGCCAGGGGATGTTATGAAGGACAGAACTATAATGGGATTCAAAAAAAAGTTACATAAGTTCATGGAGGATAGGTCCATGAATGGCTATTAGACAAGGTAGTAATTGGCACAACCCATGCTCTGGGTGGCCTAAGCCTTCAACTGCCATAAGCATGTGGCACTAGCCAGTGAAAGAGACAAGATACTGGGCTAGATAGCCATTGGTCTGACCCAATGTGGCCATTCTTATGTTCTTATATTATTGCAGATTTGTTTAGTGTACACTGCATAATACCATTGTCTATTTAGCCATTATACTGTGTGGCAGAGCTCTGACATTGTCCCCGTGGGTCCCACGCTTCTAGGCGGTATATGCTAGCCTCAGTGGCTCTCTGTGACCCTCCATATAGCCCTTCTCTCTCTAGGGCCAGGGTTACAGTCTACTGAGCCCTTTTCATCATAAGCCAGCAAGGAGGTTGGTGAGAGAATTCCCACAGTCTCTGTTGTCCCTAGGGCTTGTTTTAGAACAGTTTAGCCTCCTGTCCTGACAGGGGCCTGGCTTCCCTCCCAGGAGGTGTTCCTGTAGTGGTGGGTTGGGGGGAACCTGGGCCCACCCTCTATTCCAGGTTCCAGCCCAGGGATCCTAATGGTAGCAGCTGTTGGCAGCCAACCTTTCACTGACAGAGTTGCTACATTTCCCTGGGCCACTTCCCCACAGATCTCCTGCTTCTCCCTTCTTCAACCTTACCTTAGGGCTCCCTTATCAATAACTTAAGGGTGTCTTCATTAACCAGCCCTTCAGCCACACTTCCTCTCCTCTGGCTCCCTGACTCTCCTCTGCCTGACTGGAGCCCTTTTTATAGTATCAGCGGGGCCTTAATTAGAGTTAGGTGGTCACATTAGCTTAATGGCCTCACCTGACTCTTTGCAGGTTAGTTGGAGTCAGGTGTTCTCATTAGCCTGGAGCAGCCCCTGCTCTGGTCAGTCAGGGAACAGAAAACTGTTAATCCAGTGGCCAGTGTATCTGCCTTCTGCTATTCTGCTGTACCCAACTGGCCTGGGTCTATCACAACTGTCATTTGTCATTTAAGAACAATCTTTGGCAGTGTTGTTTTTTGCTGAAATGTAACATTCAGAGAACATGAAAATATCATTTTTGTTCTTATTAGCTGATAAAATGATAGCTCTGAGGCCATTTATGAAGCCTCTAAGAAACTAATTAACATCATTACAGAGAACTGTAAATGATGATTAACAATTAAACCTAAACTTTCAGTATAGAAACTGGCTTTCCCAACGGACAACTTTGAATAAATTATCACTGAAGGGGAAGCTAATGAACTTTTCTTCATGCAGCAGTGGCATAATTATGTGTCTTCACTACATCCATTAATACTGAGATAAGCCATAAACACCTGTACATTTACTATCATAGTTTGCTATTAGGCCTTAAATAATATTTTGTTTTATTTTGCAAACAGCACCATTTATTTTTCCTGTCATCTAACATAATTGTTTCTCAAAGTGCATGACATTCCACATGATACCGTTCTGACAAGAATGTATAATGCCAAGATTTTTTACTTTGATTTAAAAGTTTTTAATATATGGAAGATACTTACATTAAACTTTTTTTTTTTTTACTGTACTATACTTAGCTGCCGGAGCAGAGAACTAGATGTCAGGATTCCTCCTAAGTTATAGTCCTGTCACAGTGTGGCCGTCTACGGAAGCTGTTCCTCAGATTTTCAGCATTGCTGTTCTAAATTTAGCTCTAGATCTTTCTAGATTTGTTCTTCATCATTCCAGATATACCAGATCTATAGACTTACTTTTACATGATCTGCACAATGTCACCATTACTGACAGGGGAGCTGTTGTCCATTATCTCATTTGGCATATGATCTTCTAATGAATCAACCAAGGACAGAAAAAGCAGCTTTGTTTGATTTTTGCCTTTCTTTGAACATTAGAACAGCCTTGCTTTGATTAAGTAATTGGTTATGCTGGAGTTTCTCCACATCTTTCTTCCAGCAGCCAAAAGAGATGAAGGAAGTGAGGATTATGTTGAAGATTGAAGCTTTTGTTTTAAGAAGAATTAGTTTCTTTCTACTCTAGAGGAGATCAACTTTCATTTCTTGCTGATCAGAGAGTACTGTTTTCTCAGTGTGGTTTTGTCTAACTACTGACATAGGTCAATCTCTGGATAGCCCAATAAATTATTATTTGGTGGCAAACTTCAGATTTGAAGCAGTACTAAGGGACTAATGAATGATATAATAAGAGTGTCAGGGTTTAATTTGTTTGTTCTTCTGATATGTTCTGATGTAGCAAAACACCCAAAACCCAGGCTGCTAAAGCAAAGGACTCTTAGTTTGTTTCATGCTATTCTATAGCTCTCAGTGATAAATCAGAATAGATGTATTGGTTCAGGGTAATTTGTATTGCTTTTATAGGGAAGTAAGCAGTTCTGTTTCAATGTTTTTTCTGGAATTATCTGAAAGTGATGGAATCTGCAACTCATCTAATGATAGAATGATAGGATTCCTTACTATTAGCGTGTGACTTTGTCAGTGGCACGTGAACATATTGAGGCTTCATGTTGTTGCAGATGTATTCAATAAATTAGACTATTTCATGAGCAATAGGAATAATATTCTTCTGAGAACACTGTTTTACCATAAAACAGGATCACTTGTACATACTTTCTAGATGGAGGGATAATTTTTTTCAGTCAGAAAAGGAAATAACTGAATCTAAGAAAACATACCTGAAATCTTAAAGATTTGACCTTATACCATGCCATTACCATTATTCTCAGACACCGGATGGATGGATGGGCTACAAAAGGACATTCTGTGTTCAGAACTACAGGCCTCTTTTAACCCCTAGAGATTTTTCTATACCCTAATGTATCCTCTGACTGTTACTTTTACCTCTCTGTGTGTTTTTCCTGTTTCAGTTAAACAACTTACACTTGGTTGAGTAAGCAGACTTGGCTGAAATTGTGATGGTTTCATTTGATATATCAACTGTGTGTTTTTTACATTGTGGAGGGGGGCCAGGAAGGAAAGCAGATTTACAGAGACAGGAGGGAAAGGAAACAGAAGGAAGGAAAATAAGAGGGAAGAGTCAGAGAAGGGCAAAGTGGGACAAGGTCGAGAGGGATATAGAAAAGGGGAGACAAAGGAACCCCTGTCTCCTCCTCATACTCTTGTCCACAGTCACTATCTCCTTCAGGAAAAGCCCATCGAAGGAGGGAAACCAAAGTAATAAAAAATTGAAGAAACTCCTTTCTGTGCTCCGTTACAAAATTTAGGCTCATAAGGATGAAGAAAGAAGCTTATTCCTGTAACATTAATGTGAAAGTCTTCATTTGCTGCTATGACTGAAGGTCTTTCTAGTTGGAGATAGTTGAATTATTTTTTTGTTGAGATTTTTTTTTCTGAGGAAAAATTGTTTGTTTGTTTTCAAAACTGAAACTTTTTATGAAAGGTTTTTTTCCCCTTAACATGTTATGGTTTTTCAACAAAAGCAAAACATTTGAGATTGACTTTTCTTAATCCTCTTTTCTTTCCATTAAATACAATAAATGGAATGGTGTCTAGGGATTTTTCCTCTTTTTTTTTTTCATCCCCTCTAACTTTTTTCCCAAAACTTTGACTTAGAGAGTAATAAAAGGAAAAGTGAAACTATAACTACATCACTCTGTAATTTTTCAAAAATGTAAAAAAACCCTACATACAATTTATTTTATTGCCTTGACTGCTGCCCATTGGATACGCCCACACTAGCAAACAAAATGTTTCAAAGTCCCAAACAATATTCCTGAAATGAGGGCTTTTCACTAAGAACACTCTGGTTCCAGGTCAGAGCAGTGGCGTAGCTAGGAGTGGAAATTTGGTTGGGCCCCGACTTTTGGGTGGATGGGCAATGACAAACTGTGCTAGCTCAACTTCTCCCCTGATGCCACACCCTCTTCCTAGCCCTGGTGCCCCCAGACACAGGGCTTCACCTGCTGAGCTGTGCATGCACATGGGGTGGCTCAGAAAATCGCAAGGCAGATCTGCCGGAGTGTAGCTTCCTGAATGGCTGGCACATAGCTCCGTGCTGGATTTCAGGTGCCCAAGTGACACTCTGGGCCGCTGTGGCAGCACTACACCCCTGCTCAGATTTGGGTGAGCCTGGGTGCTAAATGGGTGGGCCACGGCTTTTGGGGACAGTGCTGAATTATTATGAATTATTGTGACTGATATGAATGAATGTGGTGAACATCAGGTTGGTATGGCTTGGTACATCTGAATTTGCTAGAAGATTCTGGAAACGGGATTATTTTAACATCAGACAGGTGGTGTGGAAATTTACTAAGGGTGCTTTAATTGCACTTGAATAGTTAAATGAGGCTCCATCTGTGCGTTTGTTTCAACGTGAGACTTTGAAACATGTCAGCCAATTGACCAGCTCACAAAGTAAAGAAAATGCAAAAACACATGATCAGAGGGCTTGGTACAGGTTGATGTGGTTCAAAATAACACCTTTTGGAGGACACTGCACTAGGAGCTCAAGTGAACGATTAATAAGAGGGTAAACATTAACTGATCTTTGGTCTGTCTCCATTTTGCAGTCCCGTCTGAAATATTAATTAGAAAAAACAGTAATGAAACGCGCACAGGGCATATTTCTGGGACATCTGACTCCTTTAAGAACAAAAGGTATAAATGCTAAGCAGAGTAAATTAGTTTAGTTCCCTGATTAACATCTGAAGAGGTCCATGACACTGTAAGACAGAGGGTCAGGGTAGCCAAGACACTGCTATGAAGGACTTTTGTAAGACTTATGTACCAGAGGGCCTCAGGGTAACCAAGACCCCACTTTGGGGGATGTTTGACAGACCAAGTACCTGAGAGAGGAAAAGAAGAGAAGAGAAAAATTCTCCATCTAGGACTGCTTTGTTTGCCAGTCAGGATACTGTGTAAGGCTAACATAGTTACTGAGGGTTTATGCTTGGGGAATTGAGGCTTATTAGGGAGTTGAGTCTTATGTAACCTTTACTGCTTGTGTGATTCTTTCTCTAATAAACTGCTGTGCATTGGGCAAATTGAATCTGAATTTTCACTGGTACAAGTAACAATCTGCCCAACTGTGGGCCATTAAAGATCTGTTTCAATACGGCCTACACAGGCCCACTCAGGGCTCCACCCCTGGCTCAGACACACATTTTTTAGGGACTATAAACTCTTGAGAATTTTCAAAGCAAACTTCTGAAAATGTACAGTATATGTTTTTGTTTTGTGATTTTAATTTAGTGGCAATGACAATGAATATAACTAGCTCAAACCCATAGAAACTTATTCTCTCTCTCCCTCCCTCCCTCTCTCTTCACAGTATCTGGGAGCATGGGTAGACAGACTTGCGCGAGCATGTTAAAAATAGCAATGTGGAGGTTATGGTCCATGTTACATCTCTGGTGCTCAAGACCCCTTGGTCTGAGCTTGGGTGGCTTGAGACTCTGACAGTGCCACAACATCCACAATGCTATCTTCAGTGCACTAGTTTGAGCCAAAATAGAGTGAGTCTGTCTACCCGGGCTCAGAGACACACTGTTTCCAGCTGCAGTGTACACATTCCCACCTTGTCCTATTAAAGTCAATGAGGATTTTGCAGTTAAATTCAATGGGAGCAGGATTAAGTCCATGGCAGTTAATTTTGGACGAAACCTAGTATGTTCCCACCCCTCATACCCTACAATTTGGACGTTAATTTGAGTCTCATGCTACATTACATCAATCCTGATATTCTAGACTTGTGCTAAACCTGAATAATCCATTGACTATAGGGCTAGGAAGGAATTATCATATTTCATTTCTGACTTGACCAAGATTTTTCTTTATCTTCAGTGATGAACCACCATGCTAACTAGCCTCCTAGAAGTCTACTTTTTTAAAAAAGATTTATCTATACTGGGAAACTGCATCTTGTTAGAAAACATAAGTAACATGTTAACTAGTATGGTGCTAAATACAGTTTTGCCCATAGTGTCAGTAAGGGCAGTTGTGTTCAACACATTATCTGCCCATGCTTAAGCCTTTAATCAGCTAATATGGGTTTAAATACAACTGTCCTTTTACACATTAAGGGCAAAAATATATTTAGCTTGGTGTTAATTAGTGTGTTCTAGAATAGTGCTTTTCCCCAGTATAGAAAATGCCTCAGGGAACTAATTTTTTTTTTAGCTAAAACTGTTGCATACTGATGACAATGCTTGTAGCGTGTAATTTTATTAATTGTATCCTGTGTAGAAGAAACTACAGATTTTTGGGAACCTTCCTTCTAATTCTCCTCTTCTGTTTAACAAAAAGGTAAAGAGAGGTCACCTACTGTACTATTGTGAAGAGAGATTCATTTAGCTCTTTGTTAGGCTTTTATACACATCACTAGCCTGGTAGAAAATTTGAAATCTAAATCTTCATTTGCTATTCATGAATTCTTCACAGACACTTCTTAAGAAGCTTTCTGATAGCAAGACATACATACATCTTTGTCACAATAGGATATTTGTCTAAAAATTTTGATGAACATGGTGGGGGGGATAGTTCACAGAGCAAAATGCTGTCACATTCAGGAAAACAAGTCAGCACAGAAGGACATTGAACAAATATTCTTATTAGTATGGTGTATTTTCCAATAAGGCAAAGAGCATACCATCCACACTAATGAGCAAAAGCAGTATGAACTCCATTCTTGGCTATGGGATTTTGGGAATGCTACAGATAAATGTTCTAAATCTGGAAACCTTATTTCCATCCTGAATAGCAAAGGAGTTCCCCATCATTTCCAGTGAACGATTGATTAAAAAGAAAAAAAGAAGGAACTCTCCATTTCTTGTTTTGAGGGGGAAAGTTAGTTTTGCTCATGTTTGATTTCCTTGTCCTTTCTAGATGAACAAAGTAACTTCTTGAACTGCGGAAGCAATACTGAAAATACATTCAACTACATACGGTTACAGTTTACAAATGAATTGGTTTGCAAGCATGGTGCTGGTATCACAAGTACAGGATTGCAGTAAAAACACATTTTACAATTTTTTCTAGTCCGTTATGTGTATGTTAGCACTGCTCAGGTGGTGCAAAGTGATTGTATTGTGGTTGGGAGTTACCAATGGGAAAAAGTCTCATTGCTTAGAATAACCTTCCCATGGCATAAAGCTGGTAGAAGCCCCAAACTCTACCTTCCGCACCAGCTACAACTTATCTCTAGCATAGGGGGCAAGAGAAGGGATGTGCCAAGGTGGAGTTTCACTATGCCTATCTTTGAGGCTTTAAAGCAACTCCTTTCCTTTCTTAATTTACAGTGGGACTAGGAACTTTGGGACCAGATAGCTACATCCAGGTCCCTAATGTCTCCCGTTCCCCTAGTGCAAGTGGACATACAGCATAAGGAAAAATACATTATAGAAATATAAATGAGTACTTACATATAAACATAAGAATAAATGTCTTATTTCACTGTAACATTGGTCCTGGGGTGCCTTTGAAAGACTGAATTAGGTATTGGAACTGTATTTTAATTTATATAGTTGTGACACTCTGCACCCCATATTCACCACAGTGGTATGATCGTGATATGATTATGACATAATTATGGTGCATCTTATACAAAATATGCCATGTGAGACATCCATGGAAAAGTTATGATTTGCTGATCATGAGTATCCTATTTGTATGCATGTATCATTTTTGTATCTGGAGTTAAAATATTGACTGTGCATCTGTATTTGAAATGTGTTTGCTTCTGGGTAACACACACACACACTACATCTAGAATAGCCAGCACATTGAGAATAGCTAATTGACAAAGACAATGGGAAATGAGAAAGGATTATCCTCGCCTGTGGACACTTCAGTCAGCATATAGATAATGACTGCCATGACTCATTGAAGCCTGCAAGGGCATGTGACTAGATTATGTGATCCTGGACTCCATTTTAATGCCTGTATTTTCCCACAAACTGTCTTGGCGGGCTTGGCTTGAAACAAAGAAGTTCCCGCCACATGGAAGAAACTATAAAAGGGGGAAGTGACATCACCACAGTGCCTCACTCCCCACACAACAGAACACCTGGAAATACCTGAGAGACAAAGACTGAACTGGATGAATTGCTGGCCCCAGCCGGGAAAGAAGGAAGCCTGCCTGTGTATGGAAGCTTGGACTGTTTATGGAATCTCCATCATTGGAGATGTACAATCTCACTAGGCAATTTATTCCAGTGCTTAACTACCCTGACAGTTAGGAAGCTTTTCCTAATGTCCAACCTAAAACGTCCTTGCCGAACTAAGTTCATTGCTTCTTACTCATAGACTTAAGTCTTGGCTACACTTGCGAGTTGCAGCGCTGTAAAGCCGTCCCCAGCACTGTAACTCACTCCCGGTCCACACTAGCAAGGCATTTGCAGTGCTGTATCTCCTTGGTTGCAGCGCTACATGTACTCCACCTCTCCGAGAGGAATAGCGAGTGCAGCACTGCTGCTGCAGCGCTGCGGCGCCAGTGTGGCCACCCAATGCGCTGTGAATGGCCTCCAGAATTATTTGGCAGTATCCCACAATGTCTGTTCTAACCACTCTGGTCATCAGTTCAAACTCTACTGCCCTGGCCTCAGGTAACCAACCATGTGATCGACCCTTTCCATTCCCTGGGAATTTTAAAAATCCCCTTCCTGTTTGCTCAGCCCGGCGTGGTGTGGAGTGCTATCAGCAAATATTTCCAGGTGACCATGCCTCCACAGGCCAAGCGAGCCCCAGCATGGAGCAATGGCGAGTTGCTGGACCTCATCAGTGTTTGGGGGGAGGAAGCTGTCCAGTCCCATCTGCGCCGTAGGAATTACGATACCTTCGGGAAGGTATCAAAGGACATGATGGAAAGGGGCCATGACTGGAACGCCCTGCAGTGCAGGATTAAAGTCAAGGAGCTGCGGAGTGCCTACCGCAAAGCCCGCAACGCAAACAGCCGCTCAGGTGCTCCCCCTGCAACCTGCAGATTCTACAAGGAGCTGGATGCGATACTTGGGGTTAACCCCACCTCCACTCCGAGCACCACCATGGACACTTCAGAGCCAGTGTTGGGAAGGGGGGAGGAGGAAAAGGAGGAGGAGCAGGAGGAGGAGGAGGAGGAAAACAGGAGTGATGGTGGTAGGCCAGATGGAGACACCCCGGAATCCCTGGAGCCATGCAGCCAGGAGCTCTTCTCGAGCCAGGAGGATGGTAACCAGTCGCAGCGGTACTTGGTGGAGGACAATCAGAAAAGCAGGTTCCCGGTAAGCGTTTTTTTTTTTTTTTTTTTGGGAAGGAATTTTTTTGGTGCGGGCTCTTTGGGAGAGGAGGGTTAAGCATTCATACCTAGACACGGAATAGTGCATTGATGTGGTTTATCACATCGAGGTAATCAACCTCGGTAATCTCTTCGAATGTCTTATCCAGAACGTGTGCAATGCGCTTGCACAAGTTTATAGGGAGAGCCACCGTGGTCCTTGTCCCAGCCAGGCTAACGTGTCCACGCCACTGTGCCACGAGGGGCGGGGGGACCATTGCTGCACACAGGCAAGCTGCATATGGGCCAGGGCGGAAGCCACATTGCAGTAGAAGACCCTCCCTTGCTTCCCAGGTCACCCTCAGCAGCGAGATATCATCCAGGACGAACTCCTGTGGAAAATGTTGGGACAGTGTTCAGTATAGGTGCCCCCAGAAGCTGTTGGCTCTCCCCAAGGCACAGAAACCCAGAGGACAGTGCAGCCCTGAAACAATCAGTCCCCATTACTCACCATTTTGAGGCTCCCGTGGGATATGTGTGCTCTGTTTCGGACGGGAAAATTATGCTATTGTGTAGACCCTGTGTGTTTTCTACTCCTTAAGTGTGGGGGGGAATCATTACTCTGTCTGGTATAAACAATGCTGCCTCTGTTAAATGTTACGTTTTGCCTATACAGCTGCATCAACCTTGAGACCTCAGCTGTTCCTCTTATCGCCTGCTCAGAGACTGCAAAGACTCAGGAAGAGATTGCAAAAAAGCAAAGAAGACATGCTGCAAGAAGAGATGCAGCAATCTTTTAAAGAGAATGAGAAGGCACAGGACTGGAGGGAGAGAAAAAGTAATATCCGCCAGGAAAACGCAGCGCACCGGCGGCAAAGCACCACGCACCGGCAGCAAAGCACTGATAGGCTCATCAGCATCCTGGAGCGCCAAGCAGATGTTATCCAGGAGCTGGTAGCCATGCAGAAAGAGGAGCAGTACCGAAAACGCAAACGCTACCCCCCCCCACTGCTCTTGTCCCAAAACTCTTTCCGTTGTGCCCCACTGTCACCTCCAACCCACTTTCCCCAACTTCTGTGTTCTTCACACCACCCGCTGCCTCCAACACCAGTATCTTCACCACCCAACCCTGAAGACCACGACCCTTACCCTCTGCACTCAACCCCCATCACCATGCAGTATAGCTGCCCTGAAGTGCAGCACTCACTGCACAGCACACCAGACAGGACATACACGAATCTGTGATTGCACTGTTCCCCACTCCACCCCCTTTTTTTCTTTTCAATAAATGGATTCTTTGGCTTTGAAAACATTCTTTATTATTGCATAAAGTAAAAGACTCCTTAGCCCAGGAAATAAACAGGCACTGCAAGTCTGCTTGTCTGCTAAGCAGACACTGATTCCTAAAGATTGGAACTACTGCACTTCACTCCCGTGCAGGGCACCAGATATCACTGCTGGTTTTCAGCCTCAAATTGCTCCTTCAAGGCATCCCTAATCCTTGCAGCCCTGCACTGGGCCCCTGTAATAGCCTTGCTCTCTGGCAGCCTCCAGGTGTTGAATCTCGGCGGTCCATGCCTGAGTGAAGCTTTCACCCCTCCCTTCACAAATATTATAGAGGGCACAGCACGCGGATATAACCACGGGGATGCTGCTTTCGGCCAAGTCCAGCTTCCCATACAGAAATCGCCAGCGGGCCTTTAAACGGCCAAAGGCACACTCTACAGTAATTTGGCACCGGCTCAGCCTGTAGTTGAACCGTTCCTTGCTGCTGTCAAGGCTCCCTGTGTAGAGTTTCATGAGCCATGGCATTAACGGGTAAGCGGGATCTCCATGGATCACAATGGGCATTTCAAGTTCCCCTACCATGATCTTCCGCTCTGGGAAAAAAGTCCCGGCCTGCATCTTTCTGAACAGCCAAGTGTTCCGAAAGATGCGTGCGTCATGCACCTTTCCGGGCCAGCCTGTGTTAATGTCAATGAAACGCCCACGGTTATCTACAAGAACCTGGAGAACCCTAGAGAAATACCCCTTCCGATTAACGTACTCGGATCCTATGTGGGGTGGTCCAGAATAGGAATGTGTGTCCCATCTATCGCCCCTCCACAGTTAGGGAACCCTATTTGTGCAAAGCCATCCACTATTTCCTACACGTTACCCAGCATCACGGTTCTTCTGAGTAGGATGCGATTAATGGTCTTGCAAACTTGCATCAACACGATTCCAACGGTCGACTTTCCCACTCCAAACTGGTTTGCGACTGACCGGTAGCTGTCTGGAGTTGCCAGCTTCCAGATTGCAATAGCCACCCTCTTCTCCACTGGCAGGGCAGCTCTCAATCTCGTGTCCTTGAGCCGCAGGGTGGGGGCAAGCTCCTCACACAGTCCCATGAAAGTGGCTTTTCTCATCCGAAAGTTCTGCAGCCACTGCTCATCATCCCAGACTTCCATGATGATGTGATCCCACCACTCGGTTCTTGTTTCCCGAACCCAAAAGCGGCATTCCATGGTGCTAAGCATGTCCGTGAATGCCACAAGCAATTTCGTGTCGTACGCGTCTCGATAGCATCGTCGGAATCCTCACCCTCACTCTCACTGTCACTTTGGATCTTAAGGAATAGTTCGATAGCCAAACGTGACGTGCTGGCGAGACTCGTCAGCATACGTCTCAGCAGTTTGGACTCCATTTCCCGCGGACAGATCGCGCTGCACAGAAACCGTTGAAAGATGGTGCCAAAGGTGGACAGAAACAAAGGGATTTCTGGGATGAGAAGCGATGCATCACAGGGCATTGGGACAGGACCCAGAATCCCCCGCACCCACGCCCCCTTCCCACAACCCACGGCGCCAGAATGGGAACAGGTGCTCTGTGGGATAGCTGCCCATAATGCACCGCTCCCAATAGCGCTGCAATTGCCGCAAATGTGGCCACGGTAGTGCGCTGGGCAGCTGTCAGTGTGGACAGACTGC
The DNA here is from genome assembly GCF_013100865.1 of Trachemys scripta elegans. NCBI lineage: Eukaryota > Metazoa > Chordata > Testudines > Emydidae > Trachemys > Trachemys scripta. Next base: position 261,021,720 of record NC_048298.1, read on the forward strand.
AGCGCTCTCCCTACTCACCTGCACAAAGTCAGGTTTAACTCACGGCGCTGTACATCTGCAAGTGTAGCCAAGGCCTTAGAGGTCAGAAGAGCCAATCTGACCGGTACTTAACTTATATAAGTCCTGTCCCTCCCTGGAATGTATCCCTCTGATGTATTTATAGAGAGAAATCCTATCTCCCCTCAGCCTTCCTTTGGTTTGGCTAAATAAGCCAAGCTCTTTGAATCTCCTCTCATAAGATAAGTTTTCCATTCCTTGGATCATCTAGTTGCCTTTCTCTGTGCCTGTTCTAGTTTGAATTATTCTTTCTTTAATAAAGAAGACCAGAACTGCACACAGTATTCCAGATGAGGTCTCACCGGTGCCTTGTATAATGGTACTAATTGTACTTATCCTATCCTCAGAGGTTAAGGAGAATATTTTTTTCTCCCACCTCCTTGTAACAACATTTTATGTACTTGAAAACTGGTATTATGTCCCCCCTCAGACTTCACTTCTCCAGACTAAACAAACCCGATTTTTTCAATCATCCCTCATAGGTCAGGTTTTCTAGACCCTTAATCATTTTTGCTGCTCTTCTTTGGACTTTCTACAATTTGTCCACATCTTTCCTGAAACGGGGCATCCAGAATTGGACACAATACTCCAGTTGAGGCCTAATCAGTGTGGGATAGAGCGGAAGAATTACTTATTGTGTCTTGCTTATATCCCAGAATAATGTTTGCTTTTTTTGCAATAGCATTACACTGACTCATATTTAGCTTGTGATCCACTATGACCCCCAGATCCCTTTCTGCAGTGCTAGTTCCTAGGCAGTAATTTCCCCTTTTGTATGTGTGCAACTGATTGTTCCTTCCTAAGTGGAGTATTTTGCATTTGTCCTTATTGAATTTCATCCTATTTACTTCTGACCATTTCTCCTGTTTGAATTTTAACCCTCTCCTGCAAAGCACTTGCAACACCTCCCAACTTGGTATCATGCAAAAACTTTATAAGTGTACTCTCTATGCCATTATCTAAATCATTGATGATGATATTGAAGGGAACCACACCCAAAATTGATCCCTGCAGTACCTCACTCAACATGCCCTTCCATCTTGATTGTGAACCACCGATAACCTCTCTGGGGTAACGGTTTTCCAATCATTTGCATACTCACCTTATAGTAGTTCCATCTAGGTTTTATTTCCTTAGTTTATTTATGAGAAGGTCATGCGAGACAGTATCATAAGCCTTTACTAAAGTCAAGATACACAACGCATCTATCACTTCCCCTCTTTCCACAAGGTTTGTAATCCTGGCAAATAAAGCTGCTAGCTTGGTTTGACATGATTTGTTCTTGACAAATCCTTGCTGACAGTTACTTATCACCTTATTATCTTCTAGATGTTTGCATGACATTAGCCTCTGTCATCATAACAATGCTTTACAAGACCCCCTCCCCAGAAAAGAAAACAAACAAACCTCCAATGACAGATATCTGCCTTACGCATCTTATGTTTAAATTAGATGTAATGAAATATGGATTAACAAATGGTGGGTTCTGGAAAGAGTAAGGGAGGAAAATTATGACTCTGGTTAACTTCAATGGGCTTTGGATCAAGTCTTAGGAGCTGCATAAATGTTCGATATCATGTTCCTAACTTCTTTGAGAAACAATGTGTATCCACATTTGGAGATAGTATCTGGAGCACAAGCAGATGAAGGTCAGCAGTGTAAGGTTAATCAAATGTAGTGATTTTTCAGAAACAATTTGAAAGATTATATGAGAGGCATTTGGGGTGACCTATTTTGAATGTTACGGGTGATCTATCTTTTATTTAGACATTTTCATAGATTTTTTTTTAATGAGTAAGAAAAGTGGATGAGGTAACACAAAAAACAACCAAATACTCTTTTTGACCAGCTCTAATTATTATTACTAGTTCTTATTCTCTTGTGTGAGTATGTAGCCCAACTCACAACCTAGCCCAAAACATCTATTTTCCTGCCACAATGTAAGCTCATTTGTCAACAGTGATGTTGCTGCTTCACAGGCTGGCAGTCTCATGGGTAACAGAGCCAATCCCACCTGCAGGCCTGAGGCAAAGTTCCCAGATGACAGCCATCTGGTGGGTTAGAGATTTATAGTTAGACAGAGACCTGCCGCTATATAGCAAGAACTCTAGACCTACAAACTCAGTCAGAGAGAAAAGAGTAGAACAGAGTGTAATAAGTGTTACATTTGGGAATAAGCCTTTAGAAAAACAAAAACCACAAACAACTGCAGAGTCCAATTTCTCTGCCAGGACCTCTCACTTTGCAGTCTTTGTTAGCAAGTCAGATTGCCTTCAGGCACAACAGACTAATTGGATTCATTGCAGGAAAGTTGCTACTTTAGAAAGTCAGAAGGGATAAGGTACAGGGATGAAGCGGGAGGGGAGGGTTGTGACCACTGGATACCACCACAAGAGTCTCTTTCCTACTCAAAAAACTACATAGATTATGCTGCTCTCAGTTGTTTAAATATTTAAAAAAAACAGGACTTGGAAGTTGTTTATCATTTTTAAAAGGGAAGAAAGCTGAGGGTTATTTTTAAGTTCCTTTAATACTAACAGGAAAACAATGCAGTCACCAATTATCCAGAACAAAAGAGATTTTGTAATGTTTGTTTCATTATTTAAAAAGGTTAGCTGGCAGTAAATTAGCAGCTCATGTTATGCCTTTCATCTTCAGCTATCACTTTAATACACTTCTCCTTCAATGTAAGTCCCATTTTTGACCAGTTATGTCCGTCCCCCCCTGCCCTAGAAAATATGCTGATTGGTGTAATGAAAGTAAGATGTCTGTGATTACCCTCCTGTATCCCTTTACAAAAAGGTTGTATTTTTAAAAACTCATTTCCGCTTTAAAATTGTCTTATAAAGAAACCATGGTGCATAACTGTAGGAGAGCTGGCATTATTTATGCATTCTGCTGAGCAGTGACTTCAAAGAGCAGTTTAGAAAACAAAGCAAAATATAATTTAATCATGTGAAGACTGACATTTATTGCACAAAGGAAGTTTTCAAAAGTTTGCATAACTAAATCCATATTACAATGTTATTGCTGCACCCATGAGATCTATATGCATTTCAGTCTATAGATAGCAGTGAAAAACACTACCATAAGCCAGTAATAATGGAGAGGACAAGATTCATGGCCCTAGGCGTGGAGAAAGGGTGGACATTGTGGCTTGGGGTTATAGCACTATCTCCCTGCTCCAAGAGGGAATTTGTTAATGCATTTACATAGCCTGAGATTAATAACTTTCCCACCCATAGTTCCTTGCCATTCAGAGCTTTCAGTCTAAAGAGACAAGTCATACAAAGTCTGAGAGTAAGGAAATATTATCATGCCTATTTTAAAGACAGGAATGAAAGCTGGGATTTAAAAAGGAGCCTAAGAAAATTAGATGCCTAAATCCCATTGAAATCCAATAGAATCCAGATACCTAACTCCCTTAAATTTCAATCTAAGTGACTTGCCCAAGTACAGAGAAAGTCTATGCCAGAAGTGGGATTTGAACCCAGATTGCCTGAATCTCAGTTTGATATATAACACTATCCTTACCCTTTTATAGTATAGCATTTGCCAGCTATCCTGCAATGCTAAACATCTGTTCAGATCATACTCTTGTTGGATGTTAGTAACCTGGGCCAGATTCTGCAGCATTGGCTCATACTGAGTAGCACCCATTCATCTGAATACATCTATTGACTTCACTCAGAGTGCTCAAAGCTCAGTACACTTCAATAACTCTGAGGTAACAGGGCCCGGCACAACACTGCAGGAATGGATACTACAGTGTATAGTTGGATATCCTTAGTAACAATCTGTACAAAGTTTTGCCAGAGGATGCTGCTGCCTCTAAAATCTTGTCACAAGAAGAGAACTGCTGCTATTCCTACTTTTGTGGAATATTGATTGGAGGAAGGAACTAGACATTGTTGAAACATCTCCTACCAGTTCTATGCTAGAAGATGATACTATGTCTGTTGCTCTTCTTTCCACCTGTGTCTGTGAAGTTCAAGTAGCTTGATACAGAATGTCTATTGTCAAGTGGAAACCCAAGCTTTAAACAGAGGATGCATCAGTATAGCTAACTTGTTTATTGGGCTATCTAATGCCTATTTTTAATTTAAAGCAAACTACAAACACTGTAGCCATGCATTTACAGTCATTATGATCAATTCATTCAGACAAAAGTACATGTGGGCCAGGTCCTCAGGTGGTTTAAACTGGTGTAGTTCCTTCTAAAAAAATGGTGCTAAACTGATCTCTACCAGATGAGGAGCTGCCCCGTTACATAAAAAGGATGATCTATAGAGATGTATCTCTTATTCATATTTTATTTAAAGGAATAAATTGAATCCATGGAAGTTGCAAATCATGTATATGGACAAGTCCATTGTCATGAATGACATCCAAAAATCATCTGAGGCCACAAACTGAAAGGTTAGAGAGGGGAAGTTGCAAATCATGTATATGGACAAGTCCATTGTCATGAATGACATCCAAAAATCATCTGAGGCCACAAACTGAAAGGTTAGAGAGGAGATAAACACAATCATCTTTTTCAGCTTGTGCTACAGATTACACACAGCATGCAGGGTTTTTTTGGAATTTGCATGTGCACATTGTGTAGCATCCTGCTCAATGCTATGATGTACTGCAGTATAAATCCATGCTTTCTCTCCCAGGGCTGATCCATTAACTGTGTAGTCAACGTTCATTAGTCAGTGTTCATGTTCATGTCTCTTTTGAAAGGAACAGTCCTCCTCAAACATCACCCTAAGCCAACAAATGAGTGTCAGCAAGTTGAGTGCCAGCACTTATGTCAATTACGCAATAAGTAGGAGGACCTTTATATGGATAAAAGTAATGTAGGCCGATTCAATAAGACAGAGGTCAGCAGCATATCTCCACTGCAAACAGCAGGAATAATGTGATTAAAAGATCTGGTAGTGAATGCAATATAACTTTTTCCTCTAATCACAACCATGAACATGAAGCTGCAGCAACATTATCTCCCATGTGTTATATCTGAACCCAGAAAAGAAGGAGATACAGACAGAAAGGAGCTCATCTGAGCATAGTTTGCTGCTGTGGAAACCTTTTATTGTTCATGCCACAAAACTTAAACCAACAAGAAAGCATGGCTGTGCACTGGAGGGGTGGTGGTGGTGCTGAAACATTTATAAGGGATAAGGTATCACATTCCTCTACCCTACTTTAAAAATCATTCCAAATATATAGACACACACACAGTATCTTTTAAATGGCTAATATAAAACATTATACAATCTAACAAAAAGGATGCAGGTGAACAACTGCAGACTTTTTAAATTGCAAGCGATTATTCTGCCCGGGAATAGCAACACAATTTCTGCCCTCCTTAGCTACACAATTTAAAAATTCAGGCTTACCACTAGTTTTCATATTCTCCTGGAATAACATGGTGATGGTGGTGCCCTAAACAACAGGAACAGTCAGTGGTAAGGAATCAGCCGGATCTGGTACCAAAGTTTCTCCCAATAGACCATCAGAATTAGGAGTCTGAACCTCCTTCTGTTACATCAGAGGGACAGAAAGTCCTAATGGAACAACCCTGGACTCCAGTACTTATTGAGGCTGCAGCTGGTCCAAATGTTGTTTCTATAAAATAGTCAGACAGACATTTTTACCACAAAAGAAATAGGTCCATGCATTTTACAAGTTCTCCTGGTACCCTTTTCACTGCACAACCATAGTTGTGAGTCCCCACTATGTCTTGTATGTGAAAACAATTATTAGAAGTCTCAGCAATCAAGTTGCACAGTTTGTTATTTGGCTAATATCAAGATGTAGCAGATCCCAACAGATACTCAACGATTGTTTCAAGAAAATGGTTTAGTGTTCCTCCTGGGTAGTAGCATGTGCTGTGTTTCTGTAGACAAGCAAGAAATTGTCCAATTTCTGCTGATTAATCAAAATAGACTTGTTAGCTGTTACGGCATGCTTAACACTGTACAAAGTGTTCCACTAGTCTGTTTGCAGCAGGATGTTATGCAGCAGTCCCATACGTGCTCAATTCCATTTAAACGTAGGAACCGCTGAAATTCTTCAGTGCAGCATTGAAGTCCATTGTCACACAAACTGTAACAGTAAGGTAAATTGGCTAACCAAGGTATAAAGATGTCCAGTGGTCTTGGTAGCTATAAAAGTCCATTATGAAAACTTCTGGCTCAACTCAAATGGGTGACCAAAAACATAATCTTATAAATGTACAGCAAAGTCCAGGTGAATACATGTCCAAGGAATCTGAGGCCACGGCCAATGGTGTAGACAAGCTGAATTTATTGACACATAGTACAGCACGTTGCCTTTGTCTCAGTGTCTTTGCCAATCCCTGGACACCAGACATTATTCCAGGCTATAGACTTCATCTATACAATGCCAAAATGACTTTTTTTGAAGAGCTTTCAAAACCTGATATTGCAATGGTTTCGGAATGAGCACTTTCATTCCTCATAAGATGCAACCTTAATTCTCACATTATTCATATTGACATGACATTAATTGTGTAAATTGGAGATTCTTTTGATCTAGTACTGTACCTTGTAAAACCATTCCCTTTACAAGAGAGAGAACATTGTACTTGGCAGTTTCTTTGTTGATGTCTGTGCTAGTGATGGGTAACCTCCATCAAACTGGATATAGAACACCTTGTCCAAATGTTTATTTGGGTTGAAAGAAGCTTGGGCATAGCAGGCACGATGTCCCATGAGCAGTCTCATGATGAATCTCTCTTTCTGGAATTGAATAGTATGGGAACAAGCTGAAAAGTAGCAATACCTATTGTTGCATATGAGCAGCAGCTAATAAGACAATTCCTGTTTTGGTCCCAAAATTGAAATTTAACAAACAATGATCCACCAGCAAAGTAAAATGCCTACCATACAGAAGGGTGCGACACAGACTGGTCAACTTGCTATGTCCTATTACTTTACAAGATGCATTGAAATGTAATCAAGACAATGTTCGTATATGTGAACTTTAAAGAGATGTTCTAGACCAGCAATCATTAACCCATGTATTTGTAGTAATAGAAATCTAGGGTAGATGCTAACTGTATTTGTCTGTGTTTACATGAATCTTGTTAGAAGTTTAACAATGTGATCTAATTAGCTTGTGGATGATAACATCCTGTTCCCATTTTATAATGCTTCATTATATTGTATTCTATTGACTCAAAGATCAAAGATATAAGATGCTACAGGAATATTATTTACATTATCTTCTACTTTATTATCTATGCTATAACAAACTGTCTTGATAGTTTGAATGGCTAATTGCCTTATATGAATGGATGTAGCTGGTTTACCTGTATGCATAAGAAATAGAAGATTAGTTTCAAAGCATCAATATAAACTGCCTATTCTTCATCCAGGGAAGGTCCTGCTGTGAAAATTGCTATCAAGAGGCTTATCAACTTGCTGAAGGACTATAAAGAAAAATCCCTGGGCCTGATCCTGACATCTCAGGTCTGCTTAAACTTTGGCAGGGAAGGTCTATGCCACAAGACTGAAGTCTCCAGGTTTATTCTAATGTATCCCAGAATTCTCATGGAACAATTTGAACAAACTCTACACCTGGACTGCCTATTGAACTACAGTCTTTTAAATTGATTCCAGAAAGACTTTTACAAATCAGCACCTTTGCTATCTCTGCTATGGAACTGACCTAAAGACTTTTCACATATCTGAAGGTATATTGATCTCTTACCCACTGCAACTCTCTTTCTTCTTTCCTTTTATTATTAAAACCTTTAGTTTTAGTTAAAAGGTTGGCATTTGCGTGATTATTGGGTAATACAGGGATTGGCAACCTTTGGCACGTGGCCCACCAGGGTAAGCACCCTGGCAGGACGGGCCGGTTTGTTTGCCTGCCGCGTCCACAGGTTCAGCTGATCGTGACTCCCACTGGCTGTGGTTTGCTGCTTCAGGCCAATGGGGGCCGCGGGAAGCAGCGCGGGCTTAGGGATGTGATGGCCGCCGCTTTCCACAGCCCCCGTTGGCTTGGAGCGGCGAACCGCGGCCAGGGGGAGCCGTGATCAGCTGAACCTGCGGATGCGGCAGGTAAACAAACCGTCCCGACCCGCCATGTTTCTTACCCTGGTGAGCTGTGTGCCAAAAGTTGCCGATCCCTGGGGTAATATCTGAAAGCCATTAACCTGGAGTAGCTCCTTTGGGACTAACTTTTCTCCAGGATAAGTCTTCAAAGTCATGGATGTTTTTCAGAGGAATTTGTGACAGGATATAGGTAGATATAGAAACCAATGAAACAGCAGCTCCAGTATCAAACTCCACTCTTATAGGAACTCCTTCAATCAAAGGTGTGACCCAGATGTCATCACTGACTTTATCTTCAGATAATATGCTTAGTGGTTGGTCTTGGTCAGTCACTAAAGTGCTTGTCTTTTTCTGCGTTTTTAGTTCCCGACTTCCATCCTTTCTTAGGTTCAATCTTCATAGATGTCTTCTTGGATGGACAATTACTGTGTTTCTGGTCATTAAACTGTGAGACATCATGGTGAGGTGTACTTTCTTTTGGCACTTTCTGCAAATAATCTGGCATGCCCAGCAATCCTTCTCAGCATTCATAGTTTGTGCACAATAATCACACATAAATTCCTTACATTCCCATAGTCCTCTATCTCACTGATTCAGTTCACAGATGAATTTCTTGGTTCACACTGAATTCAAGAGAATCCTTCTCTGTGGTTTGTATTGCAACTGGTACTTCAGCAGCTAATATAATCTAACTTTTTCTAGACCTGGTCATTGTGTAATCCAGAGACTAACTGGTCATACAGGGCATCTTTTAATGTTTGTTCAAACTGACAATTCTCTGACAGCTTCCTAAGAGCAGGAACAAAGTGTGCTACCAACTTTCCACTTCCCTTATGAAACATATCATTTTGCTATCATAGATTGATAGGAGAAAAATGTTCCTGTATTGCTGCAGTAATTGTGGCATAATTGGCAGTTACAGGCACAGATGGAGACAATAGGTCACATAGCAGTCCATTTGCCTTCAGACCCATTACTGTCAGCAAGGTTGAAACTCATTTGTTTGGAATGATGTTGAAGGTTACAAATTGTTCAAAATGTTCAAAGTATACCACTCATAATTTGTGATTTTAATCAAATTCAGCAATATTGCCTACAAAACTGCCACTTCCACTGGTCTCATGTTGGACTTTACACCCTCCCAGACACCCTTTCTGCTAAAGGAAGACTCTTGTTGTTGCACAATCTGCCTTTTCTGGTTGTTTGTCAACACTGCAGAATTCTTCCTTTGGCTGCACTTGGGCTCCCTCTGCCAGCTGCAGACCCTCAGTGCAGGCTAAGCTGTTTGCCTCCCCAATTGCATGTGGTGAGTAAAGATGGTTGCTAGCTTCCCCCTCACTGCTTTGTGCGAAGTACCTCCAGGAAGCAGACTGTTTATTTGTTTTTAATTACGAATTCCCCCTCTAACTGGCTGGTTCCCACTGTCCAAGCAGCAAAAAAAGCAGCCTGTCACCTTGTTCCTCTAGGTCAGGGGATCCCAAACTTGGTTCGTGGTTTGTTCAGGGTAAGCCCCTGGTGGGCCGCAAGACACTTTGTTTACCTGAGCATGTGCAGGTACAGCCGCTCGCAGCTCTTAGTGGCCACGGTTTGCCGTTCCTGGCCAATGGGAGCCTGTGGAAAGCGGTGGGGAGGGGCAAGAATAGGTGGAACCTTAGCTTTGCATTCCCCTGCATTGGTCAGAATAGGTAAGTTACAAACCTTCCTCCCCCCAAAAAGGAAGATGAAGGGTAGGAAGACACGTCTCCCATGTCTATATTTGGGTTAGTACAGTTTATGCAGCACACCTTGCTCAGGGCTGTGCATAAAGTTAGTCTAGCCCTCAGAGATTAGTTCAGACTAACAATTAGCCTCATAATTAGACTAACTGGTCTCTAATAAATGGTGTGGGTATGTGGAAATTGTAATTAAAAATATAATTTGTAATGTGCTTAATCCTGAAGGGTTTGATTCACAGAAGCTGATGTTACTTTAGTATACATCTGAAAAATACTCAAAGAAATTAAAACTTCAAGAAAAAATAAAGCAAGAAAGCAAAGAAACAAGGCTGTATTTGGACTGAGAGAATAAGTCAAAGCAGGTAAGTATTCTAGATAAACATTGCAGGACCTCTGAAATCTGAATATCATATCAGCTTTTACTATTTTAGCAGAAACTTTTAAAGTATGAATTTCCTCTAGTCATGCTTTGATGCAGATATCAGAGCTGCTGTAGATTTTCATGCATTCATGAGAAGCCTTGGGAGAGCCTTGTGGGTTATTAGCTTTGAAGTTGGAATAGTATAAATGGGAAAGTCACTGGTGCTAGATCAGCAGTCTGGAAGGAACATGATTATATAAGAAAGACAAAGTTTAAGTTAGAACTAGCCTGGGGTATAAAGAAAAGAAAAAACAATAATAATTGGAATACAGAATGCAAGAAACTAACAAGAACTGCATGTAACTCCTCTGAATCTGCATCCACCATCATTAGCCACTTAGTGCTGTCTGGACTGAAAATAATTGTATTTTTATTTTTTAATAGGATTTAATATTTAACTTTAAACTTCTTTGTCTTCTAATCAGTGGTCCCCGTCCCTCCAGGTAACTTTGCTACATACATTTTGTTCTAAATTTTGACCTCAGCATTCAGCCTAACTACATTGGCTGAGCCACTGGGGAAGCTTAAGTGGCTGATGCTAGTAAATAAAAGTGCAAAGGAGCTAAATGAACTTCACATTAGCTCCTTACATTCTGTATTCCAATTACTGGTTTTTCTTATACCCCAGGCTAGTTCCAACTTAAAATCTGTAACCTTTCTTATATATTTATGTTTTTACCAGACTGCTGATCTTGCACCAGGAGGTGGAATGAAGTGGAGCTGCTAAGCTGCTGCATCTCCAAGGGCTGAAATAGACTTTGCAAAACTTGAGCCTCATTAATTGTCATGGGAGGAAAGTAAGAATTGGAGAATCTGTGTAGTGGTCCCTGCATGTTCTCCACCTGCCCCCCAAGAATTGATTTCCAGGGCTGTTTTGTGCAAGATCCTGGAATCCTGCCTACATGGCCTAACAGAGGAAATGCAGTAGCTCCAATAAGGATCCTTTGCATCCATGGAGCAGTGGAGGAGACTGATTTGGGCCATGGTGATCAATATTTATATTAGCACCAGAAGTTTGACATTTTTTGTTTTGTTTTCTAAAGATAGGGAAATTCTTGAATTAAATAAGTTGATCTCTTTAAAACTAAATACCCTGCAAATGGCTACATTCACATGCACGATCTTTCTTACATACTGGTTACATGCTGTAAAGCAAATACATTTTTAAGTGAAAAATTGACGTTGGAGTCCCTGCTCAAAAATGAAGCTGAAGCACACTATGAACCATTGTAAAGGTCCTTTCATCAAGAGACTTGATTAGAGATCCATTCTGCATGTTAGAAACATTCTGCATGATGGGAAGAGAATATAGATATAGCAGATCTTGAGAGCCTTTTGAAAATGCTAAATCTTAATAGTCTTCAGAATATTTTGAAATTTTTTAATACGTAGCTTTATTTCAAAAGAAAATTCTTCAGTGTAGAATTAGAATGAATTCTTCTTATTTCAAGGTGACACTCCCATATGCTGAAGTCTTCCCACAGCTGTGTTGTTACCCTACCTAATTCTCCTCCCCCATTTGCCCCTCACAGTAAGGCAATTTTAGATCCATGACCTGTGGAACAGGATGGGGTATATATATTTTTTTAAGATTTAAAAGGGTATTTAAAATGACATACACAAAGTTCTAGGTGCCCTAATAATCAATTAGACTTACAATAACATAATAATGACCACCCAATGCCAGTTAACACATTGACTTATGAAACCTTCCTGTTTTATGACGGGTTAGAGTCCCCTCCTCCTCTTAAAATATTTTTCACTAAAGAAACACCTCACTGTCAAAAATAAATCACTAAGCAGACAAGTACCATCTTCTCCCAACCCCTCATTCTGTGAAGGATACTCGTGAAGATGATGTAGATTCAGAATAAAGATTGATATTCATGAGCTTCTTTAGGTTGCAGGACCAAATTAGACTCCTTCATGTAAATATGGAGTAACTCCACTGAAGTTGATGGGAGTTACACTGGTGTAAACAAGAGCAGAATCTGAAGGGTGGTATTGCACAGATGTAACTGAGGTCAACATTTGGCCTGGTGTATCCATTAATGTTGATGTCACACTGTTGTTTGTTCTCTGTTTTGCCTTAAGTGGATAGTATTAAATGAAACTCCAGCTTCAAAATATTTGGTTCCTTCTGGAAATTTGAACTGAAGGGGTTAAATTTATCCTGCTTGTAATTCTATTCACTGTAATTGATTTGCACTAGATACAAATTTGTTTTAAAGTTTTCCAAGTGGATGTAAAATTATTCACAAGGTATTATCTTTGTCAGAACAAGCTACAGTAGCACGTAACATTTCTATTCTTATGACTTCCTCAGCTTATTTCATCCTCCTTGTCATCTTGACCAGCAATCAAGGTCAATTTTCCAGAACTATATCTAATATCTGTTGTCATATGTGGAGTTGTTTTCTGTGTGAAAAGGAATGGAAGTGAAAATTTGTAGAATCATAGACATTTAGAACTAAAAGGAACCATGATAGGTCATCTAGTCCAGTTCCCTGCTTTGAGGCAGGAGTAAAGTATTATCTAGACCATCCATGACAGATGTTTGTTGAACCTGTTCTTAAAAGCCTCTAATGATGGAGATTCCACAACTTCCCTAGATAATTTGTTCCAGTGTTTCACTGCCTTTAAGTTAGGAAGTTTTTCCTAATGTCTAATCTCAATCTGCTCAAATTTAACCCATTAGTTCTTGTCCTTTCCTCAGTGGATGAGAACAATTGATCATCCTTCTCTTTATAACAACCTTTTATGTACTTTTAGACTGTCATGTCCTCGCCTCCCCCTATCTTCTCTTTTCCAGACTAAACAAACCATTTTTTTTAAATCTTTAATCGTAGGTCATATTTTCTAGACCCTTAATAATTTTTGTTGCTCTCATCTGGTCTTTCTCCAATTTGTCCACATCTTTACTGAAGAGTGGTGCCCAGAACTAAATGCAGTACTTCAGTAGAAGCCTTCTCAGTGCTGAGTGGAAGAATTACTTCTCATGTCTTACTTACAACACTACTGCTAATACATCCCAGAATGATGTTAATTTTTACTGCAACGGTATTACATTTGTTGACTCATATTTAATATGTAGTCCACTAGTTTAGCTATTCAGTTGTCAGTTCTTTCAATTCAGTTTAGAGATGAAGCAAAAATCACACAAGTGTCACTTGTAGAATTAGCTTCACCTTAAAAATTAATGTCTCTTTTCATTTGGTATTCAAATAGGTAGATCCTGTTCAGGCTGTTTACATCTTGTCTGAAGAGAGTGAAAGGTCCTTGCCACATCTTTTGTTGGATGATTCTGAATATGTTGTTGACACTGTTACTGTACTTTAACAGACTCTAGCATGACAAATATTAGCTGGGAGTGTTTGTCTGGAAATAGTGTTTCAACCAATGCACAGATCCAGATCAATGGACCAGATCTATCCCTTGTGTAAGACCACTGAAGTCAAGAAAGTTACATTAAAATGAATTTTGTCCCATATGACTATCAGAAGTATAACCGTTTCATAGTTTAAAACAGGGAATTGCACCGAGTGTCCTAAAATTGTTTATATATGACAAGGTATATTTATCTCAGGGATATGTGCACTTACCTACTTTGCAATTAATATTATAACCACAGACTATGACAATTAAATACCATTGTCGGAATGTTTGCTCCATACAAGTTATTGTCCTGTGTAATGCAGCTACTGCTATTTGTATACATTACACACATTTATTTTGCATTACACACACACACACACACATACACACACACACACACACACACACACGCAGCAATATGAATTGTTTGTTTATGTAGAGAAGGTGGATGAGATGGAAGGCATTCAGAATACAGGCACAGTACAGTGCTCATTGATCATCACCTGAATGGACAAGATCTTCACCCCACACCAAACCATAATAATTGGATTTGACAGCTTTGCATTGCCAAAGTAGAGGAAAGTGCAATGGGGATGGGGTAAATCTCCCTTAAGATTCAGACAGCTGCTTTGTGTATGCTCTATAAGATAGCTGGTGGATCTTCATAGGAGTGGATCCACGGGTTCTCTTCCTGCTCCTTATCTGACCCTGTCCACCCTCTAAACATCACTACATGGAGGCACAAAGATCCTCCATGAACTCCCTAAATCCAACCCACATCTTTCACAGAAAAATTTCATTGGTTGCACAGCAGAAAGAAACTTCTATGCCCAAAGAGCAGGAGTAGGAGGAAGGGACAATTTGCCTAAGAGGAATTATAGTGCTGCACCACCCCAGAGAATGTATTCTGACTGGCAGGGAAAGTCATCATTCCAGAATAATAGGATTTAAGTGCAATGGGTTTTATTCAGTATGTGAAATCAGTAATTTAATTAAACAAAAAAATGACTTTCTATAACTTACGTGAGTGATTAAAAAGACACTAGGTCAAATGCATCTATGTGTAATTCTATGGATATTAGTCACTAGGATTGAATTTGGACCACTTTATTTAAATCATCACATGAGACCGTAAAAATAGGTCATGCAGCTTTCACACTTGGGTAGAACACCCTCTTAATTTTACCAGGGCAATTAAATGTATATTATTAAGGGTTTGCTCTGTTCTTTTCATCATTGTACAATTTATTGGCATTTCCTTTTATCTGCGACTTAAGTCCATGAACATGGAGCACTTGCAGAACTGACAGTCATTTTCATTAACTACAATTACTTTGAAGTAAAATCTTCAGTCTATTGAGATACAATTCCAAGCTAATGTGTAATGCTATTCTGCATAGCCTTCAAAAAGCCTTACTTTTACAGGAATTTATTTTAAATTAAACTTACAAAAGTCTTCAGACAACAATTTCTGAAGAGGTAAAGAGGGTGTAATTGGAACAGTATGCAATTGGCTACATCTTTTTATACTTAGCTTTCCTTTTAGAAAAGGCTGTTTTCAGCATCTGTGCCCTATTTATAAAATGATTTATCTTTTGCTGGGTTAGAGCTCCCCTCAGTGGTTAATTGCTATGACACACAAAGGTCTCAGGTCATTAACATCTTGCAAAATGAAATAATGCAAAATGCTATTTTTAAAACATAAAATGATGCTTGTTACTGTAAAGGAAAAATCTGTTACCTACATTTTTTAAAATTATACCATTATCTTTTCTCTTTAAAGGCTAATAGTGCCCTGTTTGAAATGAGTTGCTGATGGTATTTTTTGAAACATATTTATTGTTTGATTATACAGTAAGATATTCTTCTGTTGTTTACAAACCTAGTTCAGATAAAATCCAAATCTTCACCAAAACCTTATACAAGCAAAGCCTCTATTTTGAAGGTAGAAAAAAGTTTATTGAAGTGTTTGGATCTTTTAATTGTATACTGCCCCTAAATTATTGGTTTTGCATGAAGGCAAGAAGTGGGAGTATCAGACTACAACAAAAGTGTGGTTCTCACAATATTTCTGGCCCAGCAAAAACAAGTACTGGAAATCTTTGAAGATAGAAAAGGATCTGCTCCCCAGAGGCATGACCTAGTGATCAGGCAAGGGGATGACAGGTGCTCTAATCTCTTGGTACTCCTTTTTGATACCTGTTCCATCCCTGCAATGGTATGTGTCTGTCACAATTGAGGGTCCCTTCAGTAGTCCAGCAAGGGCACCCACTCACAGACGTCCAGCTCCCAAGCTCTTGCCTTTCTTGGGTGGATGCTTGCCTCACTCCTTTCTGACTAGGCTATTTCCAGGCTACACAGTTCACCACCTTCACTGTGTTATTCCAGTCAGAGACAGGTTCCCATGCACACCTGCTTGCTTTCTCTTCAGAGATGATTAACAGGTGGAATTGTGATAATTATAAAGTGCCACAGTTTTTTCTAAGGAAGCCTATTTTAGTCTTAAGGTAAGAGCACTACAAAGAATATATATTTAAAAAATCAATAAAAGCCTACATGCATGCTAATAAGCTTTCATCATCCCAACCCTAACAGGCTCTGGCAGGAACAGTCCTTCAACCACCCCGCCCCCCCAAAGGGATTCCTTGTGGCTACAAGTTCATCACAGCTTCAGCTCAGAATAAGCACACAGTCTAATGAAACCTCAGTAGGCCCAGTTCTTCCAATTCTTCCCTAAGGACTGAGGCCCTCTGTTAGCCAGGATTCATGAGCATTTGCTGGATCAGAAAGAAGGCCCTGAGTTAGTTTAAAACCAGGCTATTATCAAAAAAGCCCTCTTTGTCTGTTGGTCCCTGGAGAATCCACTGCTAGAGAAGGTGCATACAACTCCACAATAACACATACACAGTTGCATTTTTAATGCAATGGACCAAAGGTATCAGATCTAATTCAATAAGGTTTAACTTAATTCAACAAATTTTATTCAGGATATTGTCTATCTGTCAAAGTCCCTTTCTGTGATTTGGCCTTCTGGTGGGTCACAAGTTGTGTCTACCTCTGCTGGGGTATGTAAAGAGTCCAAAAAAGGCTATTTCCACTGCCCAGCAAATTCAAAGCCCCCAAATCAGGACTTTCTAGGATATGGGGTTTTCCAGGTCCCGAGGCTCTAGTATCAGTGCAGGTTTTCTGCCTCCACCCATCTTGGAGTGGTTAGGGTAAGTCAGGTCCATCCTCTCCACTAGGTTCCAATCTACAAAAGGTAGGTGGATGTGTCTTGCACCCTAGAGTGCTATGAGACTATCTCCCTGGATCACTTCCTACCAGCCTTCCCACACAAGAGGGAAAATCAAAGGCATGTAAACAAAATAATTCAAAGAAGAAGTCACCAACCTTGCAAATGTCCAGAGTCCTTTTCTCTCAGCAGGTCCAGTAGACCATCACTAATCAGGGGCCTCGGCAATTAGGCCTCTCACTGTTCTTATTTTGCAGATTTTCAGAGAGTAGGTCTTTTCACTGCCACTGTCTGCCTCTAAGTGAAACTAACTCTCCAGCCACAGATTGTAGCTGGATAATCATGCATTAAACAATCATGTGAATCTATAGTCTATACACAATTATCTGAACCTCATAGGCATAGAAAACTCAGTATAATGAGGAGTAGAAACCCCATACTGGAAATGAAGTGGTTAAGGAGCTGCTCTGGTCCCAGGCAGCTCTGCCCTACCACACCTGCAAGGCACAGACAGACTGGAGAAGAAGCTTAAAAGGGGAACAGAGTGTTAGGATACATCAGGTGTTAGGATACACCTAAGCTGATTAGCAAATTCTCTTGCTTTCTGAACCATCCTGGCTTTCTTTGAAAACTATTCCGCACATCTCTTAAACATACAGTAGTTTTCTAAGTCAAATGAAGGTCCTTCAAGTAAACTCTTTATCTCTATGGTATAGCAATTTTTGACAGGTATTTAAAAATAATAACTATTAAGGGTCAAGGTGCAAATATACACTATTATTCAAGCTCATAAAAGAGTTTAAAATAGATAATTCAGCAATAATAAAACACCCTTTCAACTCTCAAGGCTATATCTTAGCTACCAAAATTTGGAATCATGAACTGAAAATTCTATAACCCATGTATGATTTATTACTTTTTTGATAAGACGCATTGCTATTCGGATGGAAAGCATTCACTGAGTTATTCAGTGAATATTGCAGCATGTACAGTGTTTTCTAAAGCTGTGATTTATCATTTTCACATAATATTGTATATGCATTTACTCTATATATTTAGTCTTCTAAACCCTAACATTTAAGTGCAATTTGTCAGTTTAGGTAAGGAACAAGAAGTTATCTGTAACAATAATAGGCAAACAACAACAGATTCAGCGATAGCTTTGGTTCCAAAAAGCCCTCAGAAATTCATATGCCTATAATATTTATCTAGCACTTTATAAGTGTTTATTAACTAACACTAATCTTCACAACAGCCCGTTGCAACATTTAAGTATTGTTATCTCCATTTTACAGTGGTAAATTGAGACAGTGAAGCCAAGTAGCTTACCCAAATCCTTACAGGATGACATAATCAGAGCCAATACCAGGATTAAAGCCTGAGATTAGATTATTGAAATTGCAAACTCTTCACTGTGGGGATCTGGAATAGTTTAGAAAGCAGCTGGCACAGTTTTGGTGCTACACACTGGTAATTGTAAAATCAACCTGAGAGTTTATGGTTCTAAGGCTGAGTTCCACAAATTGACCTAGGCACACAAACTCCAGATTTAGGCACTATAGTGAGCCACAACCCCCCCACCCACACACACTGAAGTGCTGTCTATTCCTGCAGGCACAAAACTCACTTAGTGCCTGTATTTTCACAGTAAAAGTCTCCTAGCATAGGTGGCAGGTAAAAGAGGCTAGGGGAGGCTAAGCCTTCCCAAACAGCCAGCCCACCACCTTTGGACCATGCCACCGCCAAAGGGGTGGGTGCCCTAGCCACGGCCCCACCCATGTTCCGCCCGTGCTTCCTCTGCCTCCTCCAGTCCCTGCTCTGCCTGCATGGTGGCCTTACGGGAGGGGGCAAAAACATACATGTGAGTAGTGAGCAGCCGGCTGACTGGTGTGCAGGTGGGCGGGCTGGGAGAGGGGTCAAAGAGATGCAAGCAGTGGCTGGATGGAGCCTTGGGAAGAGGGTGAAGAGGTGCAAGTGGCAAGTGGGGGGGACTCAGGGAGGGGGATTAGCGGGGCTGGGGTGGGAACATGGGTGGGGCTTCAGGGGGAAGAGGCCAAGTAGGGGTGGCTCTTGGGGGTGAGTCTGGGTGCACCCAGCTTCCCCAAATGGCGGGGAGTCATACACCACCGATGTCTCCTAGGTGCCTAAGTTTATGGTTCTGGGCATGTGCATTGCTGCCTCAGGCAGGTCCCTGGATGTCTATCTCATGCCTATACCCAAGTGCAATCATCCAACCAGGTGAACATAGGCATTCCTCCACCTGATTTGCCTCTAGGCCTGATCAGGCAGGTATGCCCTGAGCATGCTATTTCCTCACTAAGCTATATTTTAAGTAGTTCATTAAATCTCTTGAAAGCTAGGATGGTCTCATAATTTTTACCCTTACTAAAAATAGCCACCAGAGATCTCCCTTTTCTCCCAATAAGACTGAAGCCTCAGGTTGCCCTCAGAGAAGATGGCCATCTCTATTCACCAGAAGACAGTAAAGAAGCAGATGAATGTGGAGGTGCAGCAGAGGTGAAAGTAAGCTGGCAAGAGCCGGTACGCTGTACCGGACTGGCTTCCTCAGGCGGCAATTTAAAGGGCCTGGGACTCCAAGCAGAGACTGGAGCCCCTGGCCCTTTAAATCACTGCTGGAGCCCTGCTGCCGCTGCCCCAGGGCTCCAGCAGCAGGGCTCAGGCGGTGATTTAAAGGGCCCAGGGCTCTGGCCGCCGCTACTGCCCTGGGCCCTTTAAATCTCCGCCAGCTCTGGCAGCGGAACTCTGGTGGCAATTTAAAGGGCCCAGGGAGGTAGCGATGGCTGGAGACCCAGGCCCTTTAAATCACCGCCTGAGCCCTGCTGCCTGAGCCCTGGGGTAGTGGCAGTGGAGCTCTGGCAGCAATTTAAAGGGCCCGGAGCTCCAGCTTCTGCTACCATCTCTGGATCTTTAAATTGCTGCCAGAGCCCCGCTGCTGGAGCCGGTGGAGATTTAAAGGGCCTGGGGCTCCGGCAGCAGGGCTCAGGTGGTGATTTAAAGGGCCTGGGACTTTAAAGGCCCTACCTCTTCTGGCTGAGGCTACGCCTCTTTCGGTTGAGGCCCCGCTCCCTGCTCAGGACTCTGGCATACCAGTAAGTCCTTTAAGTTATTTTCACCCCTGAGGTGCAGAGAATGAGATAAGTGTGTGAAAGAGAAAATGCAATTGGAAGGGTAAGTGTTGGGGGATGAAGATTGGGGGCTGAGAGAGAGATGTGGGGCAAGGAACTAAGACCCAACTTCACAATGAATTATAAAGCCAATCACATGAATGTTTAGCTGGTAGTACTGCAGATCTCTTAATTAGTGAAGATTTTCATACTTCCAGAATATTGTTGATATTTTAGGCAGAATCTGGACTCCCTTCAGGGGAACTGTGACTGATACATTTCGCTGCTACCTCTGCCCAGTCCACGGATAGTATACAATGCTTACTGCTTGGCTGCACCTGTACACTGAACAAAGGTACACTGACCTATGCTTTCCCCTGAGTGGTCTGCCTACATAGCACTTTCTGCAGCAAATTCATAGCAGAGTGAAGCACTGAATAGCACAGACCTAGGGGGATAGAGAAGGAGTCCAGAAGCAGTACAGGCCCTGGAAGAAGAGACAGCCTGTAAAACTGAAGAAGTGAGGGAGCCTTGGGGGCTGGCAAGAAGAAGCCTCATGAGTGACATGGATGACTGGAACATAGACTGGGAAAGCAAAGGAGGTGTAGGAAACAAGCAGACTGGGAAAAGCCTGGTGGTGGGAACATGACTGGCTTGGATCCCATAAGACATTGGGCTGAGAAGAAATCTGGCTGGCTGGGGTGAAAATCAGGCAGTGAAAGGTATATCAGACTGTGGACAGCAAATGTGGCATCATGTATTTTAGACACCCTAACACTAATTTACTATTAAGCCATATCTTATTTTATTTTTTATATCTTAGGGTATGTCTACGCTACGAGAGTAGTTCGATTTTACTTAAAGCGAATTTGTAGAACCGATATTACAAAGTTCAACGTGTGTATCCACACTAAGGACAGTAATTTGACTTTGTGAGTCCACACTAACAGGGCAAGTGTCAACATTGGAAGTGGTGCACTGTGGGCAGCTGTCCCACAGTTCCCGCAGTCCCTGCTGCCCATTGGAATTCTGGGTCGAGCCCCCAATGCCTGCTGGGGCAAAAAATGTGTCAAGGGTGGTTTTGGGTAATATCATCATTCAACCATCACTCCTGCCCTCCATCCGTGAAAGCGCCGGAGGGCAATCAGTTCGCGCACTTTTCTGGTGATTGACAGCGCGGATGCCACAGCACTGTGAACATGGAGCCTGCTGCGATCATCGCTGCAGTTATGGCCGTTGTCAACTCCTCGCACCTTATCATCCACCTTTTTCAGAGGCAGATGCTGAGAAATCGGGCCAGGAGGCTACAGCAGTGCAGTGAGGACATTAAGTCTGAGAGGGGCACAGACCTCTCGCAAAGAACGGGACCTCGCGCCATGGACATCATTGTGGCAATGGGTCATGTTGATGGTGTGGAATGGCGATTCTGGGCCCGGGAAACAAGCATGGACTGGTGGGACCGCATAGTGCTGCAGGTCTGGGATGAATCACAGTGGCTGCGAAACTTTAGGATGCGTAAGGGAACTTTCCTGGAACTTTGTGAGTTGCTGTCCCCTGCCCTGAAGCGCAAGGATACCCGGATGCGAGCAGCCCTGACTGTCCAGAAGCGAGTGGCCATAGCCCTCTGGAAGCTTGCAACGCCAGACAGCTACCAGTCAGTCACAAATCACTTTGGAGCGGGCAAATCTACCGTGGGGGTTGCTGTCATTCAAGTAGCCAATGCAATCGTTGAGCTACTGCTCTCAAAGGTAGTGACCCTGGGAAACGTGCAGGTGATCATAGATGGCTTCGCTGCGATGGGATTCCCAAACTGCGGTGGGGATATAGATGGAACTCACATCCCTATCCTGGGACTGGCCCACCAGGCCAGCCAGTACATTAACCAAAAGGGCTACTTTTCAATGGTACTGCAAGCACTGGTGGACCATAGGAGACGTTTTACCAACCTCAACGTCGGATGGCCGGGAAAGGTTCATGACGCTCGCATTTTCAGGAACTCTGGTCTGTTTAGACGGCTGCAGGAAGGTATTTACTTCCCGGACCACAAAATAACTGTTGGGGATGTGGAGATGCCTGTAGTCATCCTCGGGGACCCAGCCTACCCGCTAATGCCCTGGCTCATGAAGCCCTATACAGGCGCCCTGGACAGTGAAAAAGAACTCTTCAACTACTGGCTGAGCAAGTGCAGAATGGTGGTAGAGTGTGCTTTTGGACATCTGAAGGGGAAATGGAGAAGCTTACTGACTCGCTCTGATCTCAGCGAAACCAATATCCCCATTGTTATTGCAGCTTGCAATCTGTGAGAGCAAGGGGGAGACGTTTATGGCGGGGTGGGAGGTTGAGGCAAATCGCCTGGCTTCTGATTACGCCCAGCCAGACAGCCGGGCGATTAGAAGAGCCCAATGGGATGTGCTGTGCATCCGGGAAGCTTTGAAAGCTAGGTTCCAGAGTGAGCAGGGTAACCTGTGACTATTAAGCTTGTTTACACAGAAGCTGAACCTGCCCCTGTTTCTTTACCCAGTTAATGTTGACTATCCTCTCCAGTTACCAATCCCCTTCCCCACCTTCCAACACACCTTTAAAAATAAAATAAATGAAACTTTGTTCATTAACACCATTTTCTTTATTAAGGATTTCGTGATAAAGAGTTGAAACTGCGATGCAGACTGCGGTGGGGAGCAAGTGTAGTGATGGAAAGGATGCTTCTAAACTCGAGGAATGACAGGCTCCTGCTCCTAGAGCGGTCCGCAGTGGTGGACTGGTTGTTTCAACGGAGCCTGCCACCCCTCCTTTTCGGGACTCTGTGTGTGGGGGGTTATGTGACTTTGTGGCGGGGGAGGGCAGTTACAGAGCCCCTTCTGCGTGGCTCTGTCATCCAGGCTAAGGACCGCTGCATAAGATCTGTAACCGCCCTCCCCCGCCACAAACTCACATAGCCCCCCCCCCACAGAACATGAAAACCACCTCCCAGACTGACCAGGGTGCCTAGTGACTGCAATGTGTGTGTGGCCTTCTGCTGAACCTTCCCCCGTGTCTGTACCCTGGTAAAGGTGACTGTCCTCTCCAATTACCAACCCCCTTCCCCCACTTCAAACACACTCTCCTCTAATAGAACATGATGGAAACAGTAATTAACAGAAACATATTTTTTATTAACAACTACACATTTAGGGGATGAAACTGGGATGGGGGCTTGAGTGAGGTGCTTTTGGAGTGAAGGAAAGGACTTATCAAATCTTTGGGAATGATTTCTGTTACTTGAGCAGTCTGCAGGGGTGGAGTGACTGTTTTCACGGCCCCTGCCGCCCCTCCTTCTTGGGACTTTGGGTGAGGGGAGGATGGGACTTTGTGGCGGGGGAAGGCGGTTAAAGAGAGAATGCAGCGGGGCTCTGTCCTCCTGCCTCCATTCCTGCAGAACATCCACAAGGTGCCAGAGCGTGTTCGTTTGCTCCCTCATTAGTCCAAGCAGCATTTGAGTCGCCTGCTGGTCTTCCTGCCGCCACCTGTCCTCCCGTTCGCTGTGTGATCACTGGTATTGTGACATGTTCTCCCTCCACTGGGTCTGCTGTGCCACCTTGGCTCGGGAGCAGCCCGTAAGTTCTGAGAACATCTCGTCCCGTGTCCTTCTCTTTCATCGCTTGATCTGCGCCAGCCTCTGGGAGGGGGATGCCGGGGTAGCTCGGGAGACACTCGCAGCTGTGGGATGGGAAAAAGGGAGTGAATTCCTCAGAAAGATACAGTTTTGCGAACAATGAATATAGTCTTTCTCTGTGAACAAGACCATGCACAGCACCTATCACATGCGCACTCAGTACAAGGTCGAATTTTTGGCCTTCCCATTGAGTGCCTGGGGTCTTGTTGTACAGATCACACAAGCGGGGCCGGACAATGGAATTTGGCTAGCAGGCGGCTATGGTAAGCCGTAGACTTTTGGCTGCTTAAAGCTTAATTTATAGCAGTGCCCTCCTTTCACGTTCCAAGCAATGCTCCTAGTGTTGGCCAGTTCCTGCTGCTGGTAATCCAGCCAGCATGAACTCTGCCCCTGTCCCAACCCCTCGCGGCTGTTCCTGGGAAAGATCCCTCCATGCTGCCCTTGTCAAGCCTCCACCACTTTGCTGTAAACGGCTGGTTACAGTTATGTAAAGGAACAGGCAATCAGTCCCAATACTAACATTCCCCTAATTCAAAGCAGGTCACCATGAGTGATATCACTCTGATGAGGATTTTGGAGACAGAGAAAGACCGCATGCTGCGTGAATGCCAGAAAACACCAGGGCCGTATGCCGCCATGCTTTGCAAGGCAATGATCCCGGAGTACTTGCTCCTAGCCTGGCGTGGAAAAGTTTCCTACCATAGAGGACGCAATAAGGCCGCTCCCCCCAGGAACCTGATGCAAAGGCTTTCACAATACCTCCAGGAGACCTTCGTGGAGATGTCCCAGGAGGATTTCTGCTCTATCCCCGGACATATTGACAGAATTTTCCAATAGCTGCACTGGAAAGTACTAAAAACTAAAGCACCTAGGTCAAACTAATCATGAAAAACTGGACACGTGGACAAACTTTTCCAGTAGCTGCACTGGCAAGGACTAGAAACTAAAGCGCCTAGGGCAAACTAATCATGAAAAACCCATTGTTAAGATACCATTCCTATTCTGTTAAAAATAAATGTTTAAAACACTTACCTACTGATGTTTCCCCTGATTCACGGTCTGGGTTACTGCCTTGGGAGGGTTGGTAGGGGATCTCCGTGAGGGTGATGAAGAGATCCTGGCTGTTGGGGAAATCAGCATTGAAAGCGCTGTCGACTGCCTCGTCCTCCTCATCTCCTTCCTCATCTTCCCCGTCCTCGAACATCTCCGAGGAAGTGGCTGTCGACAATACCCCATCATCAGAGTCCACGGACAGTGGTGGGGTAGTGGTGGCGGCTGCACCTAGAATGGAATGCAGTGCCTCGTAGAAACGGCATGTGTGGAGCTGGGATCCAGAGCGTCCGTTTGACTCTTTGGCCTTCTGGTACCCTTGTCTCAGCTCCTTAATTTTCACGCGGCACTGCGTTGCATCCCGGCTGTATCCGCTTTCCGTCATGGCTTTGGAGATCTTCTCGTAGATCTTGGCATTCTGTTTTTTTGATTGCAGCTCCGAAAGCACGGACTCATCGCCCCACACAGCGATCAGATCCAAGACTTCCCGATCAGTCCATGCTGGGGCCCTCTTTCTATTCTGCGATTGCATGGTCACCTCTGCTGGAGAGCTCTGCATCGTTGCCAGTGCTGCTGAGCTTGCCACGATGTCCAAACAGGAAATGAGATTCAAACTGGCCAGACAGGAAAAGGAATTCAAATTTTCCCGGGGCTTTTCCTGTGTGGCTGGTCAGAGCATCCGAGCTTGGACTGCTGTCCAGAGCGTCAACAGAGTGGTGCACTGTGGGATAGCTTCCGGAGCTATTAGCGTTGAATTACATCCACACCTACCCTAATTCAACATGGCCATGTCGAATTTAGCGCTACTCCCCTCATCGGGGAGGAGTACAGAAATCGATTTAAAGAGACCTCTATGTCAAAATAAATAGCTTTGTTGTGTGGACAGGTACAGGGTTAATTCAAGTTAACGCTGCTAAATTCAACATAACCTCCTAGTGTAGACCAGGCCTTAGTTTTCATCGATGAGCTATTTCCTTAAAGTAAAAAATGTTGTAAAATAAGATCTCTGTTGGGGCCCTCTAGATCAGGGATCGACAACCTTTGGCATGCAGCCCGCAAGGGTAAGGCCCCTGGTGGGCCGGCCCAGTTTGTTTACCTGCTGCGTCTGCAGGTTCGACTAATCGTGGCTCCCACTGGCCGCGGTTCACTGTCCCAGGCCAATGAGGGCTGCGAGAAGCAGCGCAGGCCAAGGGATGTGCTGGCCGCCACTTCCTGCAGCCCCCATTGGCCTGGGACAGCAGCCAGCAATCTGCCGAACCTGAGGATGCAGCAGGTAAACAAACTGGCCCGGCCTGCCAAGGGGCTTACCCTGGTGGGCTGTTTGCCAAAGTTTGCTGATCCCTGGGCTAGATCAACCTTTTTAAGCCGTGTGTAGGAGGAGCCGTGTGCAGGAGCTGCACCACTCCAAGGAGAATTAAAAATGGGATAGTGCCTCTTCTGTGTGAGCAAACTGTTCTCTCCAGTCACCCAGCCCACAGACTACACCAGTGCAGATGGGAACAGATCCCTGGCCCTATCTCAGCTGTATTAGAGCTGCTCAGGAATTTTCTGACTAAGTGTTTTTCATCAGTTTGTCAAAACCATTTATTTTCAAAGCTTATTTAAAAAAAAAAAACCTGAATTGTGAAATATGCTTTTCGAGGTATTTTTGTAACCTTCATTATAAACCATTAAAACCCATCCCAGTAGTTAAAACAAAAGGCACATCAGTAGTCTAACCACCTCATTTTACCAACAGACCTTCAAAGAGATGCACAGAAAGATACACTATTTGGAACATTCTGGGGGTTAAAATTAATAATTGCTTTTCTTCTTCCTTGTTGTCAAAAAGAAATTTAATTTCAAGTGAATGAGTTTCACTGATTTATGGTATTTTAATGAAAGCGCCTCTGTTGTGTCTTTCTGGAATTTCAAAGTCCTGTGGCTTGATTTCTGAAAAATTTAAGAACATTTCACCTCTACTTGGAGTTTTCCAAAAAGCCTACTAGAGCATTTTAAAACATCAGTAGCAGTTAGGAAGGGAGCACCCTCTAAATATATAAAATAAAAATTGGAAAAAAAATCTTTCCAGCAGAAGCAGGAGTGACCTGCTATATCTCTTTATGTGTCATATAACCTATGGTCCAAGAGAAGTCACACTCTGACATGGAGGTGATAATCATGAATAATCTATTTGCACAGGCTCAGTATAATTAATGTAGCATTAAAGAGCCAGTGTGTGAACAGATGTAACCATTAAATTTGTTTTCCTTTAAAGTAATTATAAAATTCTGTGCAGCAGCTGATCCTCTTTGGTGCATTATTCTCCTAAAGTGTGATTCCACAGCTTTGCAAAGCCATGCGCAGAAGTGTATGCTGTGATCTGAAACATGTTCATATCACTACAGCTGTGTGGAACAATGATCAGAAGGTGGAATATATGCCAGCCTCAACTCATTAGGAAATATTCCAGTCTCCCAGCTGTGCTCTACCAGCTACTACAAACACAGTGTCATCAGGAGACCTGCTGCACATCCGTTAAGTATTTTAAAAAGGCTGTTTTTCAAAGCACGTCTTCAATGTAGAGCCAAATTTAATGCTGGGTCTTAGCAACCTGAGTTCATTATATCCAGCAATGGGGACAAAAGAGTTCATGATTCACATATGTTGACTATTCATATTCACACTGTGCTTTGCATATTGCTTATGCTTATCTGTTCATTCCTTGTTTCCTTCATGACAACCATGTTATTGAAAATGTATTCAAGGTCACACAGTACTCAGTCTGCGGTTACTCTAATTCAAACAACTAATGCACGCATAATGTCACAGCACCTCAGTGGCTTTGCATGCTCTGATGGAAGGGGGAAAGCTGCTTCTGAACCTTTAAAGTGCAATTGTCTCTTCTCCCCAATTTTCACTTCATAAAATGCCCAAACTAGTCGGGACCCCTAGTTGTGCCTATTTTTATTTAAATGGGTATATTCGGAAGGGGATTTAGAACCCCCTCACTCCCTCAAAAAAAAAAAAAAAAGCCTTAAAGGGATCCCTGTCAAAGCAGGACTCATAGGTGATATAGACATCTACTTCCTTCCCATTGTCTGTGGGAGAAGTGATGCCTGTCCTGCCTTCCCTCCTCCTTTTGCAACCTTAAGCTTCCCATCACACACACAGCAGGGTCTTTAGGAGCTCCCTGATGTTCCCCTCTACTTCACAGCCACTGAAAGACATCTCCGTTCAGCAGCTGAGCTACCTGCCTCTGCCTTCCCTGGAGTTCCTTCCTCTAGGGCTCCTTCATGGCAGAAGCTGGCCTCTGGGGGAGGGGACAATATGTTCCTTATATAGACTTAATTTTGGTTTGCATGGGTCCTGCCTCTTATTAAGCAAGAGCTGGGGATACAAAAGCATTTTAAGCATCGGAAGAGGGGTTGCCACGGGGAAGCTGAGATAGCTGAGTGACAGGAGATTGCTCTAGTAGAGACCCTAGAATCTTGTAATGAGTAACACAACATGCCACAGACACACTTACGTGTGTGAGTAGTCCCATTGGGTATGTCTACACTGAAGCTGAGATGTGTGATTCCCTGCACAGGTAGACAGACTCATCTAGTTCAGCTTTCATTTAAAAGAAAAAGTAAATGTATAGGCTTTGAGGATGTGGAGAAAAACTTAATAATCTGAACCTCAAAGGCTCAAACACCAGAAGGCAACCAGAAAGAACCACAAATATATTGATTTTGTAGTCTCACCATTTTTATGCCAACCTCATAATTTTTTGAGCCTGTCTCCTGAAGTTTGAATTCTTGAGTTGGCAATAATGGAAATTTCATGGCCTACTCCATGTTAATTTTTGACAAAAGGCATCCAGAGTCCAGGATAGGGCCCCCCTTTTTTCTAATGATTCACATTTGTTAAACATCTATTAGTTCCATGTGTCTGTGTGGAGGACGGAGAACAAATGAAGACATTTTTGTCTTTTTGCCAATTTCCTTTCAACCCATCTTTCATTTCTCCATGGAAAGCTTGTTGTTCATGCTATTGCAGAAATATGACGTCAGAACATTTAGAACAATACTACACAGAATTTTTTTAAGAAATATTTTTCATTCTCCTTTACAATCAGGTTGTCTTCTGTTTTTCAAGATACTAGGAAACTGAGATTAGTTCTCACCTATGAGTGTTTTCTTGGTACAGAGATGCCAAATCATGTCAAGTCAGATAACTATATACCCACTTGCCACTTGGTACAATAATATCTTTCTCCTTGCATTTTTGCAAGTTTGTTTGTAATCTGTTGTAGTTCAGCTGCCAAACCACTGAAAAATGATAATGTGTCTGTAATTGGCGTGTGAAAATAGGACAAAACTGTCACTCAAGTTAAAGATAAAAACACCTGTAAATGTCAATAATGTGAACAAAATTTAGGGCAAGTCAACACAGCTTCATTCATGTCCTTTTTATGAACTTCATCACAGATGCCACCTTTACAGTTTCAGCACCAAAATATAACATGGTTTTCTGGTTTTAATTCAGAAGGTTAAAGTATTACACTGGGGTAAAGTTTTTGGACTTTTGCTGCCGAGGAAATAATAAATAGAGTTGAAAAGGAATCAATTACTAACATATTGTTTTCTTTTTTCTTTGTATATCTTTAATTTTAAGTTAACTTGATACTAGTGAAGATTGTGGATGATCAGAATTGGCAACAGAAGTTGTATATCCACATGACTGCTTCAGCAGAGTTGGTTTCCCTACACTGTATCTGCCATTGTGTTTCATAGATTCATACATTCCAAGACCAGAAAGGACCACTGGGATTATCCAGTCTGACATCCTGCCCAACACAGGCCATAGAACTGCCTCAAAATAATTACAAGAGCATAGATTTTAGAAAAAAACACATTCATTTTTTATTTAAAAAAAACTGTCAGTGATTTAGAATCCACCATCACCCTTGGTAGATTATTCTGATGGTTAATTATCCTCACTGTCAAAATTTTATGACTTATTTCTAGTCTGAATTTTTCTAGCTTCAGCTTCCCGTCATTATACCTTTCTCTGCTACACTGAAGAGCCAATTATTAAATACCTGTTTCCTATGTAAGTACTTACAGACTGTAATCAAGTCACCCCTTAACCTTCTCTTTGTTAAACTAAATAGATTGAACTCTTTGAATCTATCACTATAAGGCATGCTTTCTCATGGCTACTCTTTGAACTCTCTCCAATTTATCAGAATCCTTCTTAAATTGTGGGTACGAGAACTGGACAAAGTATTCCAGCAGCAATCTCACCAGTGCCAAATACAGAGGTAAAATAATCTCCTTACTCTTACTTGAGATACCCCTGTTTATGAGTTCTAGGATCGCATTTGCTCCCTCTTTTGATCACAGTGATACACTGTGAGCTCATGTTCAGTTGATTAACCATCATGACCCACAAATCTTTTTCAGAATCATTGCTTCCCAGGATAGAGTCTACCATAATGTACATGTAGTCTACTTTCTATGTTTTTAGATGTCTACATTTACATTTAGCTATATAAAAACACATATTTTTTACTTGTGCCCAGTTTACCACATTATCCAGGCTCACTCTTAATTAGTGATCTATCTTCTTCACTATTTACCACTTCCCCAATTTTTCTGTCATCTCCAGTTTTTATCAGTGATTATTTTGTTTTCTTTCAGGTCATTGATAAAAATGTTAAATAGAATAGGTCCAAGAACTGAACCCTGTACGACCCCCACTGGAAACACACCTGCTTGATGATCATTGCAATTAACAGTTACATGTTGAGACCTATCAATTAGCCAATTTTAATCCATTTAATGTGTGCTATGTTTTTTTTTTATATTGTTCTAGTTTTTTTTTTTTTTTTTTTAATCAAAATGCTATGTGGTACCAAGTCAAACGCCTTACAGTAGTCCAAG
This sequence comes from Trachemys scripta elegans, assembly GCF_013100865.1. Lineage (NCBI taxonomy): Eukaryota > Metazoa > Chordata > Testudines > Emydidae > Trachemys > Trachemys scripta. Next base: position 261,052,334 of record NC_048298.1, read on the forward strand.
TATGTTATGCCAACATTATTACTTTTATCAATTAAACTTTTTATCTCATCAATAAAAGACATCAAGTTAGTTGATTTGCATTAATTACATTCCTCTCCATTAATTCTTTATTAATCAAGTCTAAATCAAGCCCCATTATCTTGCCTCGGATCCATGTCAGACTGGCAGGCCTACAATTAGCTAAGTCATTCCTTTTACCCTTTTTTAAAAATTGGCATGACATCAGGTTTTTCTCCAGTCTCCTGCTGTAAGGACCTGGGAACTAGAACCCAGTCTGCAGAGTCTGGTGCAGTTGTTGTTCCCACAGGACCACTATGCAAAGCCACACCCAAGGAGTACTGTGGAGAGCAGGCGCCACAGGAAGTACTGTCCATGAGACCAGTGTGACAGTACCCTATGGCCCTGGGATTGGCCAAGTGACCCTACTTAACCCAAGGGGTTTCCCCAGGAAATTGTCTGGGAGACCATGAAGACTTTGGTCTGCTGCACTGCTAGGCTTTGCCTTGTCTTCTGGTCTCTAACTCCAGCCTGACTCTGACCCTGATTCCTGCCTCTCTATTCTAAGCTGGTACTGCCTCTGATCTCCAGTCTATGACCCCAGCCTGGCTCTCTCCCTGACTCTTTTTTATGAAACCTGTCCTTGGGATTCCTCCAACTCTGCCCTGTGACTTCTGTCCCTAGTGGGCAGAGCTCAGACCTGCTTTGAATGCTAGGCAAGACTGCCTATGTCCTGGTCCCTTGTACCTGGAATTTCCCAAATGCTCTAAGACTTGTTGCAATTCAACATTAATGGTCTGATTAACCAGCTCTTTTAAAACTCTTGAGTGCAAATTACCTGGACCTGCTGGTTTAAAAAGTCTAACTTTAGTAGTTTCTGTGTAACATCCTCCAGAAATACTAGTGGAATGTAAAGAGTGTTATGATCACCATGTGCTGAGACTATGGGTATGTCTACACTACAAAATTAGGTCGAATTTATAGAAGCCGGCTTTATAGATATCGGTTTTATACAGTCGATTGTGTGTGTCCCCACATAAAATGCTCTAAGTGCATGAAGCCGGTGGACCACATCCACAGTACCGAGGCTAGCATTGACATCCAGAGCTCTGCACTGTGGGTAGCTGTCCCACAGTTCCCACAGTCTCCACCGCCCATTGGAATTCTGGGTTGAGATCCCAATGCCTGATGATGCAAAACAGTGTCACGGGGGGTTCTGGGTACATGCCGTCAGGCCCCTCCCCCTCCGTCAGAGCAACAGCAGACAATCAATTTGCACCTTTTTACCTGGGTTACCTGTGCAGACAACATACCACGCCAAGCATGGAGCCCGCTCAGCTCAGCTCAGCTCAGCTCACCATCACCATATGTCATCTGGGTGCCGGCAGACGTGGTACTGCATTGCTACACAGCAGCAGCTAATTGCCTTTTGGCAGTAGACGGTGCAGTATGAGTGGTAGTCTTCATCGGCTATCTGGGTGCTGGCAGAAATGGGGCTGCATTGTTGCACAGCAGCAGCCCCTTGCCTTTTGGCAGTAGATGGCGTTTTATGATTGGTATCCGTCGTCGTTGTACTCCAGTTCAATCATAGGCACCTGGGCAGACATGCTTTGTCTCCTGGAGACTCAGTCCTGCCGGCAGTCCTATTGAACCGTCTTGACGATGATGGATAGCAGTCATAGTACACTATCTTCTGCCAAGCACCCAGAAGATGCCGAGGGCTATCAGTCATGCTGCACCATCTGCTGCCAGCTTAAGATGTAAAAAATAGATGGACCAGATTTGTTCTGTATTCATTTGCTTCTCCCTCCCTCCGTGGTCACCTGTGCTCTCTACGCTGGGCAAACAGGAAATGAAATTCAAAAGTTCGTGGGGCTTTTCCTGTCTACCTGGTCAGTGCATCTGAGTTGAGAGTGCTGTCCAGAGCGGTCACAATGAAGCACTGTGGGATAGCTCCCGGAGGCCAATAACATCGAATTCCATCCACACTACCCCAAATCCGACCCGCAAAGGCCGATTTTAGCGCTAATAACCTCGTCGGAGGTGGAGTAAAGAAACTGGTTTAAAGGGCCCTTTAGTCGAAAGAAAGGGCTTTGTCGTGTGGACGTGTCCAGGCTTAATTAGATTTAACCCTGCTAAAGTCGACCTAAACTCGTAGTGTAGACCAAGGCTATGTCATACAGAACAGAAATATTTATTGAACAATTCTGCTTTTTCTGCATCATTATTGATAATTCTACCATTTGCACCTAGTAATGGACCAATGTCAGGATTCTTTTTTCCGCCCCTAATAGATTTAAAAAAATTCCTTCAAATCTGAACTGGAAAGACAACTCTAGATAAGTGGAGGGATGGTTTATTCTCCTTGTCCTTTTAATTCCTGTCCTCAGTGAGACAGCCAATGAACTTGCTGATGCTGATAATTGTGTGTGTGTGTGGTTTTGTATTTGTGATGAAAATATAAATTTTAATTGTGCTTTCTAAATTCCTAGTGAACCAATGTCATTTATCAAAGGCCTTGGGACAACATTCCAGTAGTGATGAGATAAAGATGAGTTGAACCTCTTACAAATTGCCTAAGCCATTTAGTTCTGCATAATAATTAAACCTTAAAAAAGTAAACCTTAAAAAAGCTTAATAAAATGTAGAGATTTAAGAGAGTTCTTAGAACAAAAACCTTTTTATTTATAAAATATTTATTCAAATGCTGATGTTTCTAAGCATTAGCTTTTGGCATGATGGATAGGGTCATGGAGAATTTGGTTGAGGCAAGGCACATGACCACTTTATTTCTTTATCCTAAAGGAACATTAAACTTAACTTAAAGCTCCTGTTCCTTTAATTCAATGGGAGTTTTGCCACTGACTTCAATAGGAGAGGAATAAGATTCTACTGAACGTGATTTTGGTTTATCTTAATAATATGTTTTGTTAGTTTTGTTACCGCCTATATTGTCACTTTAAAACTGAGGAATCTATGAAATAGGTGATGGAATATCCCACTATTCCAGTGTATGGCTGCCATTTTGGATTTTTCACCTGTTGTGTGAATTCCTGTAACCACTCTCAAAGGTCTCAATGTTTTTTTTTTCTTAATTAAAAAAAGTAGTCTTGAAAAGAGAGTACCTACATTACTTTAGTCACATCTAAGATAACTATATTTTTCCCCTGCACCCACAAAAACTTCCAACGACCCTGTAAAACCACCTTGTTTTAACTGTAAGAACACAGTGCTTCACAACATTTAAGTATATTAAAGAGGGATAGTTCAGTGATTTGAGCATTATGCTGCTAAGCCTAGGGTTGTGAGTTCAATCCTTGAGGGGGCCATTTACAGATCTGGGGCAAAACAATTGGTCCTACTAGTGAAAGTAGGGGACTGGACTTGATGACCTTTCAAGGTCCCTTCCAGTTCTATGAGATAAATATATCTCCTATTATTATATTAATTGAAATACAGTAGACTATTCAGGCACAAGTGCACTTGGAGTCACAATTGTACTATGTAATATGTTATGTCAACTGGTCTAATGAATCTTTGCAGGGGGACGGAATCCAATGAAACTACAAGGAAGGATTGCCTTATGTTTTTAGTGTCTATACAGTGCATACAGCTTTATAAATATTAGTAAATAAAATATTTAAATAGTGATAAAAATATCCATAAGGAGGAGTAGAGAGGTGAAGTGGCTCTGGCGACTTGAAATTTGGGGGCTGACTTGTAATAAGCTCCTCACTAGTTCTATGAACTTGGAGAGCTACTGATGGAAAAGATCATTCTATATGAGCTGACACAGATTTGTAATAAACTAGCTTTATACAGTAAATAAGCAAAGCATTGCTTTAGAATTATCTGTCATGTAACAATTTTCTTTTGCATTAATAGCACTTTTTTCCTGAGAGGACTATGTAAGAACAAATAGCCCATGATCAGATTTTCTTTTTGCACAAAGATGTGTGTATTTGGTTGTATTCGAATGGGATATGCATTCTGTATTTTCAAAATATATACATACATCATTGTCCTTGCTTTTGTAGGTCTATATAAGGTGAATTGTTATTGTAATGGAAAACTTTTTGTGGATCAAAGACTTGGTGCTTTATTTTAGTGTCAGTTTTTGCACTAACCTTTAGAATTTTGCATACCATATTTTTTTAAGGTGAGTGGCACGTGGAAACAGCATTCTGAGGCTGGGCTGGAATGTAGTACCTGGAATCAGATCAAGTAAAGGCACATTTCTGGGTTTGTGTCTTTGTGTTTACCCAGTATTTTATTCAGTCTGAGAGTCCACTCAATAGAAATTCTATCACTTCCCTTCCACAGCCTTTTTGTGTGTGTGTGTGCATATGCATGAGTAAAGAGGTGGATTACTTACATGGATGGAAAAACCCCATCAGATGGTGTAGAAAACATCTACACCACAGTGCTACAGTAGCACAGCTGCAGCACCGCTGTAGCGCTTAAATGCAGGTAATCCTATGCCAAGGGGAACACTTCTCCAATCAGTGTAGTTAATCCACCTCCCCAAGAGGCAGCAGCTATGTAAATGGAGAATATCTCCCATTGACATAGCCCTGTCTACATGGGGGGTTAGGTCGGTATAACTACTTCACTCAGGTGTGTATATTTTTCACACTCCTGCACAACATAGTTATACTGATATACGTCTGTAGTGTAGACCTGTCCTTAGTTAGCTTTGGTTTTCAGGAACCAAAATTAATCCCTCCATTGCTAGTACTCAAATGGACAATGGAAGTGTTAATTCCTTTGAATTTTCCCTCCCCCGATGTGTTATCGGCCAATATAGACTCTAATCAACCAAAGAACTACTAATTACATATTAAGAACAGAATATAATTATATTTTAATGTAATTCTTAACAAAATATATATTTCATATTCAATGCACACACAATTCTGAATAACGGCTTGCGAACTTGTGCCGTGGACCGAGCATTTCCGAGTATTTCCGACTCTATACAAACATTTGCTTCTGCGCTTTGACAGTATGACAATGCAGTCTCATCTTATTATGCGCAGTCACATTTGTATGTTTTCGTAAGTGAACACCGTGTGAATACAACAAAGTTGTTGTGTGATACACATTGTGTTGTGTTACACATACAAGTTTAACATTTAAAGTGTATGGTTAGTTCTGCAACAATTGTGTGGGTGCATATATTATTGACATTAGTCATTAGGATCTTAATATTCTCAACAGGTATGGCAGGGCATATTTGTTTTTTGTTTAATATAACGTCATTTTAATGTACGTTTTCTTTTAAATATTGTTTAATTTTTTTATATGTTCTTTAAGAATAAATGTTTTCTTTTCCTATTCCATGTTTCATTTGTATACCAGGCAGGGCATATTTGTTTTTTTCACATCAATACAAATCCCATGTAGAGAGTTTTAGCCGGTCCGCCCTTGCTGGGGGGCCCCAAAATTTGTTTTCACCGGGGCCCAAACCTGCTTTTGGCGGCCCTCAGCCTAGTGGAGTGGGAGTGCCCTCTCAAATGCCCTTGTTGCCGAAAGAGCATAAGGCTTATTTCCAACCCACCCTCTACTAAGGATGTTGAAAACCCTGAGGTGAAGATAAGCCACATGCAAGGGCAAGGATCTGCACTGAGGGCCTTTCCCACTGGGCGGTATTAAACTGGATGCATTAATCACTAGACCACCTGGCCTGCTGAGGATTTTATTACTGATGGTTACATGCCTATAGATAAATAAGTAATATTTTCTTTTGAAGAAGCTGCCTGGTGTCACTGCATTTACCTACTGGTCCCAGGTCTTGGAGGGAAGTCTATAGGAGGGGCCAAACTCTGTTGGACCTGCTGAGGAGACAGGGAGCTATAGTCTGGTGATGCAGTCCAAAAGTAGGGTGAGTCATGGGTTTCCACTCTGAGAATAATGCAGAGGTAAGCTTGTCAGAGAGCAAACTCCAAGGTGAAATGAGACATGGGGACTTAAAAGTTTTAAATGTAGATACTAAAGTTTGAGGAGTATTTGGACACATGCATTAATGCATTACCCAACTTTGCCAGCACAGGGCTAATGGAATCATTTTGGAGAAACTAACACATGCTACCTGTGGGGTATATGTGTTGTGTATATATATGACCCACAATGAGTGATTTTTTTCTCTTCATCTCATAACATCATTTTCCAGCATGTTGCTTAAAATAAAATTGTGGGGGTTCTTTAAAGTTAGCTGAAAACTCCAATACAAAATTGATAAATGCCACAGGTTGACTCTGTTCATTGTGTTTCTAAGACCACATATCAAGAGTTATCCTTTCACACAAGATGAACTTATTCTGTATACCTGCTGAGACAGAACTGGAAGTGCTCCATTGAAGAAGTAAAGATTGACACAGACACTAACCATGCATTTGGAGCTAGTATAAAGCAGGAAATGTGAATCAAAAAAACTGTGAAACCAACAGTGGTGTCTGGAAAATATAACCTCTGAATCTTCAATAGATCTTGTGTCTTAGATCTACATTGAGTTCAGTTTCCTTATTACAGGATCCCTTTGGTAATATTCCATAATTATTCACACATTATCCCAAGCTAACAAATAGCCCCATTATACCGGTGGTGCATGGTGAGAGAGGTGGTCCCTAAGGTAAAAGGAGATGCAATAGGAAAGCCAGTCAGGTCTACCCTAAGTCAAAGACACCAAATAAGGAGATCTCCCCCCCCGCCCCCCACCCCCCCACTAAGCTTTGTTGTTCTGAATTGCTGTGGCAATGAATGAATAAAAAAAGAAGGCACAGTTTCAAAGTATTTGTTGACTTAGTACTTAGAGCCTGCCAAGGCTTCTGTGACACAAATAAATCCTCATTGCTGAGGTTCCTCTCAGAGAAAGATGCAGTTTATTCAGAAGGCTCACAGTCGGAGATTTAATAATTGAGTGAGCCTGACACTGCTCTTCTGAGACTGAATACTCTGGGGGCAAATTCAACTGAAAAAGAAAACTATGTACTGGAAACCGAATATAGTGATACAATCTCACGGGGCCTGGCATGAATTATCTACTGCTTTTTTTTTTTTTTTTTTAATAGGTCCCTTTTCACGAAGAAACATAAAACAATGGACTCTGCAATAAGATTTTTAAAATGTACTAACATTATGCTAGTTCTGACATTCTGGCATCAGCCTCACAGTCTATAAGCACAAAATATTAATACTGTGACATCTTTACTGACCTTCACTAAGATACTTGCCCATGAGAGTTTAAAAAATTAAAAAACCTTTGTTTTATTGTTTTTATTAAATATATAAACACATAACAAAACATATAAATACTTGCACAGAATGGAAATTCAATGTTCATTATTTGCAAAACCTGGGAAAAAATCTGAACCCGTAGAGGTCATGCAGGGCATCAATTATTAAAATGACTAAAAGGATAAATAAGTGAGAACATAACCTATGAGTATCGGGGGACTAATATATACCAAACTGCAAAAGTATGATATAGTTTCATATGTGCCCAGATAGCCTCCTATTTTTTTTTCCAAGTGTTTTTATTAGTCAGTCATTTTATCCAGTAATTAAGTAGCAGAAAGCTCACTAAGCCAGTCTGTGGATGAGGGAGGAATTACAGATTTTGATTTTCTCAAAATAGCGCTTTTGGCCACTATAATATTTACTGCAATTCATTTCTTAATGTTAACTGGTAATATCAACTCATCCAGCTCCCCTAAAATACAGAAGCTTGGAAAAGGAAAGATCGTGACACTTAATGTTTTCAAGAGAGTATTGAATATGGTGCTCCAGAACATATGAATTTTTGACAAGTGTAGAGGATATGTGAAAGGTTCGTATGTGGCTGTATCTCCAACATTTGCTGTGTGTTATCAATCTGGCCTTAAATAAACATTCTAGAGTCCAGTAGTACCTATTTAATATCTTGTTCTGGGAGAGGCACAAGGATAAAGAACATGAAGTATATTTCACATTAAGCCAGATATCCTCCAAGGTTTCTGTTCTTTGAGACTGAGATTGAGAAGGAAATGCAAAGCATTAAGCCACCTAAAAGTAAATCCTACAAAGTGACTTTTGTTTCCATAGTTCTTAACATATTCATCTAGAGGTGAGAGTGAAGAAATAGAAAATATTATCCCCCATCCTTGCATGAATCCCTGAGCACAGCTACTGAAAGAAGGAACTGTGAGAGACAGCGGTAGCTAATATTTGTTAAACATATAATCAAAGGAGGCCAGTCTATCATCTTATATTGTATCTTTATTTGTGTTAATCCTGTTTCTATCCAAATTGTCTTAAGTGTGGCATTGGCCTTGATCCTGAGACATGGGTTATCCCATAGTGGTATGAGAAGAGAATTAGTAAAATCGGATGCGGTAATTAACTTCAAGTGTTGCAGCATACCCCATGTAGATACAAAGACTGGATTTTTCCTTAAGGATATGGGTAGCATCTTAAGTTATATAAAAGAAGAGAGGGGACCAAACGGAATAGCTAACTTTTTTTCAATCTCAGATCAGGCTGGCGTGTATACAGAGCCATTGGAGGGAACCACTTTACAATTGGATGCATTTGGAATGCTAGATAGTATAGATACAAATCTGGCAACTGCACACCTCTAGATGCTCAGGACGTTTAAAGGGTCTTGTGTGACAAGCGAGGCTGTTTTCATCCCATGTAAATTATATGATAAACCTTTTTTTTTTTTTTTTTTTTTTTCTCAAAGAGCAAGGGAGAGACATTGAAACGCAAGAGGCTAATGATATAAGTCAATCCTGGGCAGATATTCATTTTGGCTATTTTTATTCTCCCTGGTAAGAATCTAGGGAGGAGACACCACCTCTCTACATCCTTGAAGATTTCTTTTGATATATAGTCCATCTTTATAGAAACAATGTTGGGAAAATTAGGACAAATCTGAACACCTAAATAAACTATTTCCTTGCATAATTGAACTGAAAAATGTTGAAACTGACAAGTATGTGGTCTTTTATATATATCTATTGCATCTGATTTATTCCACTTAAAGTGAAAAACAGAGATTGTTCCAAAAATATCAGCTACATTCAATAATGATGGGACAGATGAGGATGGATTCTTCAGTAGTACAAAAGTGTTGTCATCATCATATAAACTGATTTTGTATTCTTTCCTGTTTATAGTCACACCTTCAATGGCTGAATGCTGACATATGTACAATGCCTGTGTTTCAAGAGAGAGATTAAAAAGGAGGGATTAGGGGGAGAGACCTGCCGTGTCCCTCTTTCTAGTTGAAATGTGGGAGAAATAATTCCATTAGTTAATAGTGAAGAAAGGGGAGAGTTGTATGATATACTCATCTGATTCAGGAATATTGGTCCAAATCTGAATTTTGGATTCCTATCAAAGACTTTCTCTGCATCTAGAAATAAGGCTATGTAGAGAATATCTGACATATGAGCTTGTTGGATCAAGTGAGCGATTTTTCTTGTATTATCAACAGTCAGTTTTTCTTTAGTGAAACCAACCTGGTCTCTTTGTATAATTGGTGGGACAATGGTGTTCAGTATGTTGCTATTTTTTTTTTGCAATTATTTTGCAATCTGTGTTCAAAAGAGATATGGGGCAGAAGTCACCACAGTTGAGACTTACTTTGTTCTCTTTTAATATTAAAGTAATTATCAGTTCTCATGACATGAGACCTGGTTGCTTTTTGAAATATTTCAGTGAAGACCTTTGAAAGAGTAGAAGAAATCTGATTACCAAATGTGTTGTAGAAGTTTCCCAGAAAGGGGCCTTGCCAGAATTCATATATATATATATTTTTTATCACTTGTTAAGTCTCTTGTGTTGTGAAAGCTTTGTCCATAAACAACACTTGTTTTGAAGGTAGGGTATTAAAGATAGGCTTTCAACAAATTGATCAAATTTATTAGAATCAGATTGGTTGTCTGATTTATATTAAACTTGATAGAATTGCTTGGATTTATTTTTTTATTTATCTATTAGTTCAAGGATGACATTCCTGTTTTCTTGTAATAAGGAAAAAAATATTGCTGTTGGCTAGTTCCATTTTAAGTCTTCAACAAGTAGTTTACCTGTTTTATCTCCCCATTCATAATATCTTTTTTGACTCTGCTGAGTGTAAATTCTACTTGGTTGGATAAGCATTCATTATATTTATATTTGGCATAGATTAGAGAACATAGGAGTTTTTCATTATGTGGGTCAGCCTTATACATTCTCTGCAACTCATCTGTTTCCTTGAGTCTTTCTCCCTTCTTTTGAGAGGCATACTTTATACATTCACACCTTACAGTAGCTTTCAGAGATTCTGAAAAGAATCTGAAGTAGCTTAATGCTAACTGAATCAGCTGTGGGACAAAATTTTGCATCTTTTAGTAGTTGTGATGGGGTACACTCACTGCTGGGACACCTCCTCCTAGCTACTCTAGAGGTTAGTTCCTTCCAGGTCCAATGCCCCCTTCTTCCACTCATTCATATGCCCTGCTTCCTCTCTCTCACACACACTCTGCAACTCAGGTGGCTCTCTCTTCATGGCTTGGGCCTCCAGCCAGGTCATTAAGTGCTTTCCCCCTTCCAGGGTATCCAAGTCCTTCCATACAAATTGTCACAGGCAATCTTCCCATTTGGTGCCACTTTCCCCAGTAGTTGGTAGGGGAATCTGGGCCTACCCTCAACTCCAGTTTTCAGATCAGGGACCCTCCATCAGCAGCCAAGGTCTGCCCCATCCTAAACCTTGCTGCCATTTCCCTGAGCCTTTTCCTACACCCTTGACACCTAAGTTTCCTTTCTTCCCTCTCTAATGTCTAGAGAGTGACTGAATGGTCCCTCACTGCAGCCCCGTTCTGCTGCCAACTTCCTGGCTTTATATGGAGCAGGGTACAGAGGTCTTTCATTAGCTTTGACATAAATGGGGTTCCTTGGTCTGTTAATATCTCCTTTGGTAGCCCCCCCCTCAGGCAAAGATCCCCACCTCTTTGGCTATCATTTTAGAGGCCATGTTCCATAGCATAGTCCAGAACGACAAGTATATATTGGTGGCCCCAGGCCATCTTCTCCAGAGATCCCACTAGGTCCCTGGCTATTCACTCAAAGGGGACCTCTGTGATGGAAGGGGTACTAAAGGTGCCCTCAAGTGAGGATGGGGACTGTGCAGCTGACACTCTGGGCAGGAGGACAGTACCTCTGTACTTCTTCATGTACTCCAGGCCAGAAGAACCGTTATAGGACTCATGACAGGGTCTTTTCTACCCTCAAATGCCCCCCAAAAAGATGACTTATGGGAAAGGCTTAATACAGCATTCTCGTGTTTTTAAGGTGCTAGAAACTTCTGTGGATTCTGCCTCTGTACTGGTGCAACCTGGTACAAGAGATCCTTTTTCATTATGAAATAGGGTCCTGGTCCCTGGGTTTTCCCTTCCAAGGGGACCCCATCTATTTCTGTCACCTCCTTCCTAATGTTGTCATACCTTGGGTCTTCAGCTTGGTCCCGTCCAACATTTTCTCTCCCGAGGCTAATTTGCCTGAGCTCTAGGGGGGCAGTCTCTGTTGCCTCTCCTGGTTCAGAGACATTAGGGTGGGAGTCAGGTTCGGGTGCTTCCTCCTCCAGGGCAGCCTCTTTTCCAGCTACCCTGGTCCACCTGCCCACAAGGGCGACACTCTGTCCCCGGGTCAGGATCCAGGTTCCCAAGGCCTTAGCTGCCCTTCTTGTCTTTCTACCCTGCCTGGGAGTGGAGAACGAATCTGGGGATATTTCAGAGAAGATTGGGGGTTGATAGTCTACTGTGGATGCTTCACTAGCTTCAAGGTTTCCCCCTTTCTCCAATCCCCCTACTGGGAGAAAGTCTCCAAATCCTGGAAAGTCCCTCCCTCTGAGCACCGTGTCTGAGAGTTTAGGGACTACACCTGCTGCTACCTCAGTAGTGTTCCCCTAGATTTCAATGTTTGCTGGGATGGTGGGGTCAATGGGATGGTCCCATTGACACATATCACCCCTGTGTGCTTTGCCTGCTGCAGCTGACTACGCTTCATAAGCTTCCCTGAAATAAGCATGATAGCACTGCCCAAATCAACCAGCACCGTGGTCTCTGCCACATTTAGTTTTACTAGTCTGGTGTACATATGTGGGGTTAGTGCGACCCCTCAATGAGTGGATTAGGGAGCATGCGTCTGCCCAGTTCCCCAGGTTACACTGTATAGGCTCCTGGGCATTGGGACACTGTGCAGCTATGTGTTCCCACTCCCCGCAGGCGTAACATCTGTATGGGGCCCTAGGCATTCCCCGGTCTCTCGGTTTGGGCAGTCTAATGACACTATCCTCTTCCCCCTCAGTGCTCTGATTCATTGTGGCCTTCAATGAGCCTTCAGCCTCCCTCTTTTTCCACCTGGGCCCTCTTAGGGGCCCAGTCGCCCAACCTTTGGGGCTTGGTGCTGCTAGTTTAACCCGGGGTGCCTCTTCCTTAAGTGGTTCGGTCAGTTCCCTTGCTGTCCTTTGTCTCTCTACCAATGTGACAACCTCATCATAGTTGGAGGGTTCGTTCTGGCTTACCCAAGCACGAAGGTCTGGCTGTAGTCCCTTCATGTATCAGTCGATTACCAGAACCTCTAGTATCTCTTCCGGACTCTGGGACTCAGTTTAACCACTTTTGTGTGAGATGGATAAGGTCATATAATTGGGACCGCGGGGGTTTGCTTTCCTGATACCTCCACTCATGATATCACTGGGCCCGCACTGCAGTTGTTACCCCAGATCTGGCCAGGATCTCTGCTTTCAGCTGGGGGTAGTCTGCCGCAGCCTCTTCAAACATATCATAGTAGGCCTTCTGGGCCTCCCCACACAGGAATGGGGCGAGGATGTCAGATCACTGATCTCGAGGCCAAACCTCCCATAGGACTGTCCTCTCAAAGGCCAGGAGGTATGCCACTACATCATCCTCCGCATCATTTTCTGCAGGCAGTTGCTGACCCATATGATCCGCATCCCATCATTGCTGTGGTTCAGCTCTGTAAGGGCCTTCACCTGGTTTACCAGTTCCTGCAACACAGCACGGTCTTGAGCAGCCTGGTCCATCAACAGGCGATTGGTCTCCTGCTGCAGCCACACTGCCTCCGATTGGGCAGCTGCCTGGACATGGGTAGCCTCCTGTTGGGCAGCCATGGCTTGTACCAGTGCCCACACTATGTCATCCATTGTGGTGAGGGGGAAAAAAACCCCAAAACCCTGTCTTTTTAATTTTTTTTTTTAATATAATACCTTACTTCTTCCGCTGCGCTGTGCACACCAAATCTCACCCCGACACCAGTTGTGACAAAGTTCCTCCTCTGCCTTGGTGGGTCCTGCACTTATTGGCAGATTTGCTTGCCTCAGAGATTCACAGCGGCCCTCAATATGGCCACTTTTTCGAGTGGCTCAAACCTGCCATTCACTCAGCTAACTTCATCACTGGCCAGCATGGGGAAAGGGAGGAGAACAATCCCTGCAGTCTCTGCTGACCCACCTAGTGGGTCAGGGGACAAGCTAGGGATCTTCCCCTCTGGTGGGACCCACAATCCAGGTCAACTCCTCTTGTATCAGATAGGGAGTTGTGCAGATGGGGGGAACCTGGGCCTGCCCTCTACTCCAGCCCAGGACCCTGTGGATTGCAGCTATCTACAGTGTTTCCTGTAACAGCTGCATGACAGCTATAACTGCCTGGGCTACTTCCCGATGGCCTCCTCCCAATACTTTCTTTATCCTCACCACAGGACCTTCCTCCTGATGATTCTTGCACTTCTCAGTCCTCCAGCAGTATGCCTTCTCACTCTCACTTTTTGTGCACTTCTTGCTCCTAACTCCTCCCATGCACCTCACTGACTGAAGTGATGTCCTTTTTAAACCAAGTTCCCTGATTAGCCTGCCAGTCCTAATTGATTCTAGTAGCTTCTTAACTGGCTCCAGTTGCCTGCTATAATTGGTTCCGGCAACTTCCTGATTATTCTGGAACAGCCCATTATTTTATTCAGGGAAAAGGGACCTGCTTAATCTGGAGCTAATATATCTACCTTCTATCACTCTTCTGTAGCCATCTGGCCTGACCCTGTCACACATCATATACTGCTAATATTTGCAAAGTATGGAGGATTTGTTTGGCTGCAGAGATACATAGTTTATTATAGAAAAATATTCTTGTTTCCATTATAATTTGCTAACTTTTCTATTTTTCTTCTTTTCCTTCAGCTGAATTTTGAAAATAAAATTCAAATGCTCAAGCATGGAAATTCAAATGGTATTCATCAGAATAAATGGATTAGTTTCAAATTCAACAACTTATGCACCTTAAACAAGGAATTGTTATAGAACTGTATCTGTCTATTATACTTTGCATGCTAATTTAAAAAGTGATTATTAAAGCAGATGTTCCAGCCTAATACATGTATATATTAATGATTTTTAAAAAGAATATTCCTATTTAGAAATTAAAACACATTTAATATATAACTTACTTTTCAGTGAAATGAGTAGAGTAGAAGCAACAATCCAGATTTATGAATTGAAAATGTGCCTCTGTTCTGATGCCACAAAATTAATTTTAGGACCAGAGATGGAATGCATTATTCAAAATAACCTTATCAGTTTCACAAAGATGGTTTTACAAGACATATATAAGTAGATATGCTACTTGGAATCCATTCCTTCAATGGTAAAAATTAATCATCATGTTCAGCAATTGAGCTGTTATTTCACTAAAAGAATTTTTGGTGGCTATTAAGTGTTCATTGCTTTAAATTATAGAATGGCTGGATCAGTTCAGAAACTTCTGAGGATTGTAAAATGTATTTCTTCAGCCTTTAAGATATATTTAATGAATGTAAATGATCTCAAAATGTGGTTGGCATAATTTGTGCCTTAACATTTACAAACATAAGAATATAAGAACAGCCATACTGAGTCAGACCAAAGGTCCATCTAGCCCAGTATCCTGTCTTCCAACAGGGGCCAATTCCAGGTGCTTCAGAGGGAATGAACAGAACAAGTAATGACCAAGTGATCCATCCCCCATTCCCAGCTTCTTGCAAACAGAGGCTAGGGACACCATCCCTGCCCATCCAGCTAATAGCCATTGATGGATTTATCCTCCCTGGATTTATTCTTTTTTAAACCTCGTTATAGTCTTGGCTTTCACAACATTCTCTGGCAAAGAGTTCCACAGGATGACTGTGTGTTCTGTGAAGAAATACTTCCTTTTGTTTTTTTTTAAACCTGCTGCCTGTTTATTTTCATTTACTTTCCCCACACCAGTCTGATTTTAGAGACCTCACTCATATTCCCCTTTAGTCATCTTTTTTCCAAGCTGAAAAAGCCCAGTTTCATTAATCTCGCTTCATATGGATGCTGTTCCATGCCCCTCATCATTTTTGTTACTCTTTTCTGTACCTTTTCCAATTCCAATATATCTTTTTTGAGATGGAGCAACCTGATCTGCACACAGTGTTCAAGATGTGGGTGTACCATGGATTTATATAGAGGTAATATATTTTCTGTCTTATTATCTATCCCTTTCCTAATAATTCCCCAAATGTTGTTAGCTTTTTTGACCACCATTGCACATTGAGTGCATATTTTCAGAGAACTATCCTTAATATCTATAATGTGCATTACTCTGCATTTATCAACATTGAACTTATCTGCCATTTTGTTGCCCAGTCACCTAGTGTTTTTAGATCCCTTTGTAACTCTTCACAGTCTGCTTGGGACTTAGCTATCTTGAGTAGCTTTGTATCATCTGCAAATTTTGCTCCCTCACTCTTTACTCCTTTTTCTAGATCATTTATGAATATGTTGAACAGTACTGTTCCCAGTACAGACTATTTACCTCTCTCCATTCTGAAAACTGACCATTTATTCCTACCCATTATTTCCTATCTTTTAACCAGTTACCAATCTATGAGAGGATCTTCTCTCTTATCCATGACAGCTTACTTTGTTTAAGAGCCTTTGGTGAGGGACCTTGTCAATGGCTTTCTGAAAATCTAAGTACACTATATCCACTGGATTAACCTTGTCCACATGCTTGTTGATCCCAATCAAATAATAGATTGGTAAGGCCTGATTTCCCTTTACAAAAGCCATGTTGACCCTTCGCCAACAAATTGTGTTAATCTATGTGCCTGATAATTCTGTTCTTTACTATAGTTTCAACAAATTTTCCCAGTACTGAAGTTAAGCATACTGGCCTGTCATTGCCAGGATTGTTTCTGAAGTCTTTTTAAAAAGTTGGCATCACATTAGCTATCCTCCAGTTGTCTGGTACAGAAGTGGATATAAATATATATTCCACGGTGAGTAGTTCTACAATTTCACATTTGAGTTCCTTCGGAACTTTTGGGGTGAATGCCATCTAGTCTTGTCTTGAAACATATGTTCCAGGCTTTTATCTATAGATGTCTGAAACTTATCCAGAAAATTTGGATATTAATGCATGTCTCTATGTAATGGTGAAGCAGTTACCTCTTAGCCAACAGAATACCATCAACCAAATGTCCTTTGAAAGAATGCAAGATGGGCTGTCTCTGTGGGAGTAGGGACAGCATGGTGGGTGGTGTCATAGGTCTACACTTCCCTGCCCTCTTCAAGGTAATTTTGCCCAGATTACCCTTGTCCCCCACCTGATGCCTCTATGCAGTGCCAAGCATAATTTGCCCCTGACCAGGCCTGATCTTGCAGATCTGACCTAGCAAATGTCCACTGATGTCATGAGCTGTTTTACCTGAACAAAGGCTGCAGCATTGGAGTTTATATGTGCAAGATCTCCAAGTTCCAGTTGCTGTGAAAACTCTAACCTTAGATTTATGTTAACTCTCAGCTATGTTGCAGCACTGGTATCACTATGTCATTTAATACTACACGAATAAAAAACCCACATACTTACTGAACTGAAGAAATAACTGAAAGTGTGGCAGAACTATCAATAGACAAAACCTATAAGAGGAATAAAAGTAAATCCATTGTTCTCCGAAAGAGGGGGAAGCAATCTAATGGTATTATAATGAGACTTGTTTGTTTGTTTTTTTGTTCCCCCCAAAGCATACATAATAATTTGGAGAAACAAATGTATGAGAGTCCCACAGTGTGATTCCATACAATTTCTCATTAGCTGTTGCTGGGAATATTCTCTTAGTAGCAACATAATTTTGTCCTTAGCTTGTTTTTTGTTTTTGTTTTTAATAGCATGCATTGTCAATTTGTTCACTGGATAACACTTAACATTCAAGTAGTTTTTGGTTTCTTGATAGGTAAACATAATTCAAGAGAAAACTGAAATAAATAATCCCAAAACAATTCCCCCATGGAGCTTTTATTCGATTACATTATTAATATAGAAGCATTTTATTATTTACAAACCAATAGCAATGGCTCCTTTCTGATTCTGAAATCTATCACCATTCTTAGTTTCAGATTTAACATAAAAGCTCAGCATCCTTAATAATATCCCTCAAATATTACTTTCCAGCAAACCCATTGAATCACCACTTTTACTGAGGAGGGCTTGTCATTCCCGTAAAAGTAGAAGCGGGGCTCTTAACAGCTTTGCTCATAGGATTTGATGCACTTGCAGTAGTGAAGAATGTTACTGGAAAGTAATTAAAGAGTTCCTGTGTAATAATAGATACTTTACACTATGCAGAGAAAATATAATCAGATAACAGAGCCACCATTTTGCAGCTAAAATTAATCAGATAACTATAGCCACCATTTCTGCAGGTTACTTAAGCTTACTTTTATTGAAGCATGTGTGTGTGTGTATAAAATATATAATTCCTTCTCTGTATACCTTTTCACCTAGCTTCATCAACCTATTAAAATGCTTTTAAAGGTATATATTATTTGTTTACTCAGAACTCCTTTGGAAAATTAATCCCAAAACTGTCAGTGCCATCGTTCTAGCAATAGATGCCAGGTTGTACACTAAGTCAGAGCTGTGTAATGTGAGCTTGACCTCTACTGTGGTTCTCACCTTCATAATTCAAATAGAAGCATTGCCTTAAGACACTTGAAATCTGACACAACGCAAATAAGTTAAGGTTTCAAAGAGTCTGGAGCTCCGATTAGTTCCCAATAAATATAGTATCAAGTAAAGCAATTAATGAATAATTATATGCACTTCTACATATACCTGTTTTTGTTTGCTGTAGTCTGTGAATCCTTATTAAATAAACCAAGTGCATAACATGAAATTAAATGTCTCCAGCACTGGTAATTTATCATTCCCCTAGGGAGTAACTAGTGATTTCCTGGCTAGGTCTTCTCATGTTAAGTGGAAAGAGCCTTCTATATCAAAGCTTTCCTGCTTGTCACTTGCAATACAATTGGTGACCAGCTGTGACTGTAAAAATGTGTTTAGGCCTGGGTAAAAATGATAAAACTTCTACAAAATAATCAGTGCATGTTTTTTTTGGCCAGTTCATTTCACATTATTTTAACCTCTGAAATTACAATTTTTGGTGACATTTTTGAAAACTGAACTTCTTTTGCAGTAAAGATGTAAAACTCCAGTGCCTTTTATTGCAAAATTTCATAAGCACATATTTTTTAAAAAGCTACTGGAAAAGGAAGTATCATACAAGATCTTCTTGTTCATTGGATTAAGAAATGGACTGGGTGGCATGAAATTTTTACTTCTAATCCCACCTCTGTGCTGATTTGGCCTAATAATACTGTACAGCCACTATATGGTGAAGAAGTGGTTATAATGGTCCTACATGTGGGGGGAAACTGAGGTGTAGATTTGCACAAGTTCCCAAAGCAGGGCATACTACTGCATTGTTAACAAAGACAGCTTTTATTGCCCTTTAGCTCTATTTTCCCTTGAGCACCTTCACATTCAATCCCATGTCCTCTTTTATAACTCTTCTTAAACCACATCTGCTGTGATGCCCACAAATCACGTAACAATGAGAGGTAGTGGACATGCTGACTCTGCTTCTTAATAAACTAATCAGGATTGTTTCACTATTTACTTTGCCCTCCTGCCCAGCTGCTTACTTGGAGAGACTGCTGACCAACTACAGCTAATATTGGAAGAGCTGTGAAAAGAAGCAGAATCAATGGTGATAAAACCAAAGCTTTTCATGCCTCCTCTGAAATGAAAACTAATGACCTATCCGTGCTGCATGTAGATGGCAATGACATTGAATGGGTGAATAGTTTTATTTCTCTGGGAAATCAGTTGACAGCTGGAGGTTCTATAACCAAAGAAGTCATACATCAGATCTGTCTTGCATCAATGTTATTTCGGCATCTTCAAAGACCTCTCTTTGAGTGGCGGGGAAACCTGCAGCTCCCAGCTTCCATGGGTGGTGGAATACCTCATAACTCCTGGCTGCCCTAGGACGTGGGGGAACCCACAGAGCTCCCAGCTGCCATGGGCAGTGGGGGAACCCATAAGCTCCTGGTCACCATCAGTGGCGGGGGCCCCTGCAACTGCTTGTGGCGGGGAACCCCCATGCTCCCACTCACTGTGGACCCCTGCAGCTGAAGACTGACATGAGAGGCAGGGGCACCCCACAGCTCCTGGCCCCAATGGGCAGCAGTGGAACCCTGGAGCTGCAGGTGGCAGGCGTACCCCACAGCCCCCAGCTGCTGCAGGTGGCTCCTAGCTCATGCACAGCTGCCCTGCTTCAGGCGGTATTGGGACCTGCAGATCCCCATTTTGTTATGGATATTTTTTAGCAAAAGTCATAGACGGACAGGTCACAGCTTCTGTGAATTTTTCCTTTTGCCTATGACCTGTCTGTGACTTTTACTAAAAATATCTGTCACAAAATCTTAGCCTTAATAATAATAATGTTAAGTCATGTCAGAACCAAGGTCTCCTGATTCTAATTGATAGGTCTTATCGATTAGATCAGAGTGCCTCCTATCCACATGTGGCTGTGGACATCTTAAAATGTATATATTATGTTTAATATTTTGGAAATTGTTCAAATTTACTGAATGTGTAACAAACTCAAAACATATATGGCAAATTTTAACCCCCCCTCTATCCCTTGTAACCCAGAATTTAACGCTGCACTTAACTGTGCAAACTTCCATTAATTTGACTGGAAGCTGTGGAGTAATTATCACTTTTGAAAATCAAGTCCATGATTTGGCACTTAAATAAATGGCTTCATAGCCTAATTTTAGACACATATTTTAAGTCCCTGTCCCATGGAGCTTACAATCAAAGTTATATTCAAACTGACAGGATGCAGAGGGAAAGATGGAGGAACAAACAAAATGAGATTATGAGCAAGATTATTTTGACCACAAAGCAACATGCTGAGAGGCACCATGATTTGGTGATTTGAGCATGGGACTGGACATTAGGAAATATGTTTGCTATTTCTGGATGTGCCATTGTTTTGCTGTGTGACTTTGGGAAAGTCACTTAACCTCACTGAACCTCAATTTCCCCAAATGTAAATGCCAAAGTTGTGTTGTAAGTTAATTGATATCTTAATGTAAAGGAAACTGACGAATAATTGTTCTATTAAAATCTCTACTACTTGGTTCTATTAAAATCTCTACCTGTTTTTTCCTATTAAACAATCCTATATTAATTGACACAATCTGAGCAGAAATTATATTGCACAGTATTTGTGATGTGGTCATTCGCCTGAGTCTTCAAAAATAGTTGAACCTGAAAAATGATCACACGCTTCCTTCCATCTCCAAAAGTTCCTTGTTAATCCTCTGAACGCTTTTGATTATAAGGGCACTGATCCTATGGAAACGTGCTGTGAGACACACATTTTATTTTTACAGCCCACTCATGAAAACAAGGAAAAATGAACTGGGTCCAAACTGGGTCCCTGAATCGGAACATCTACAAATTTAGAGGTTTCAGAGTAGCAGCCGTGTTAGTCTGTATCCGCAAAAAGAACAGGAGTACTTGTGGCACCTTAGAGACTAACAAATTTATTAGAGCATAAGCTTTCGTGGACTACAGCCCACTTCTTCGGATGCATACAGAGAAGAATGCATCCGAAGAAGTGGGCTGTAGTCCACGAAAGCTTATGCTCTAATAAATTTGTTAGTCTCTAAGGTGCCACAAGTACTCCTGTTCTTTTTACAAATTTAGAGGAAGTTCAGATCAGTGTTGGATCAATACATGAACAACATAGCTCAGGCCCATGTCAGTAATGGGCTGGATTGGAACACATTTCTGAACACCCCCAAGCTTGGGATAAGTTCAGATCTGAACTGACTAGAACTCATCCATAGGGAAAAAACAAAGAAATTTCAAACACATCCAAAATCTGAAATTGGACAATTTCACTGCAGACAGAGGTGGAAAACACTTTTAAAATTGATGCCATTTTAATGAAACTAAACAATTGTCATACAGAGCAGCCTCTCATTGATCTGTATGTTTAATAAAACTAAATGTTAAGAAAGCTAATGTACCATACTGATGTTTTAGGAATTTCATTAACGTATTTGAAAGACTGTCATAACTCACTCACCTCTGCTGAGTTTATGAGCCATGGGTTTTCTCCAGCTCATAAAACCAACTTGCTTAACACAATACAGTGACTGATAGCAGCAGAGATGACACTTCATGAAACAAGGTGACTCATTTCTTTTTCCCCACAAGGTTTGTAGGACAATGGAGAGATATTAAAAATAAAATTGGGATTAAGAATCTGTCAAAAATATTATTCTACCAGAGTGAAAACTTAATTATAAATCACCAATCTTTATTGTTGATAACCACTGTTTAACATAAACTGTGAAATAACCCTAATTTATACAATCATAATTAATTAACCCAATTTTTGCACTTAAATGCAGAAAGCCTCCCTAAAATACCTCCATTACAATAAGTAATGTTGTTATCTGTTTCCATACTACGACTACTTTGGGTTTTGTCTCTGTCTTCACCTCAGAATCTCAAATTGACAAAACATTAGTAATTTTGCCTCACAAAACCCCCATATGAAAGTTAAGTATTAACTAATGTATTAGTTGGGGTTGTCTAGACTACATTCGTTCAGTTATTATTTTTGAGCATATGAATGGGTAAATTACAAGTGCCCTAATCGTGACACTGAGATTCTTGGTCATGTGGGGGAAATCAGGTTACATATTATATAACTTTCAATTACTGATAGACTTGAAGGAATTCTAGGCTATTTTTTATACATTCAGAATGTACAGATTATTGTGTGAATGTCATAAGTGAAATCTGAAACCTAAATGCAAACCTGGGGAAATTACTTTGGATTGCTAACATAGTTTCAGAAAGTATTCTTCCTTCTCAATATCTCCAAGATCCATCCTTTTATTTCCACCCTCACAGCCAAATCTCCTGGTCAGCCCCTCATTGTCTGCCAGTTCAACAATTGCAACATCCTTATCTCTGACCTCCCAAACACATGGCCTCCCTTCATCCAGACAAAATGTAGCCACTAAGGTCATCTTCCCTGCCTGTCACATCACTCCCCTATTCGAATCCATCAAAAGGCTTCCAATTTCCTATCACATTAAATTAAATCTGCTGGTCACCTTCATCAAAGTTGTCTATATCTGCCCCATCTGTGCTTACTTGATGAGCTTCAGGCCCCCCTTCCACCCCATTCCACTGACATTCCCACACTTGTCCAGAGTCTGTACATCTCTCAATCACTTCTGTGCCTTCTTTAACATATCACTCTCTATGTTCTGATTTTCCTCCCTGAACTCATTTGTGAGGCCCTTTCCCTTTCCACATTTAACTTCCTCTTAAAAACCTACTTCTGTCATGCTGCCTATAGTGAAACGTGTTCATTTGTACAGAAAATCCCTTCTCTGACATCTGTTAGGTGCTTTCCAGAAATAACATATTTTGGGCATTACTGAAAAGAAATAATAGTTAGTTATTATCACCTCTGTTCTTCAACAACTCCAATTCCCAGCAATGTGACCTATCCACTAGACCCCTATGCCTCCTACTACAAGATTTTTTATTTTCAAATATCTCTATGGTCTTCCTCCAGCCTATTTCACAAATTTTATCACTCTACTAGTTCCCTATTGCCTCCACACCTCTAGCATTGACTTATCTTCACACAGTCTCGATCTTTCTAGTGAAAGAGAGTCTCCTGTGCAGACCCTCTCAGCTTGAACAGCTTCCCTTATCTTGCTGACTCTTCATGCATTTCTGAATCTCCTCTGAAAGCAAATTTCACTCTCCCTTTCTATACTTCTTAATTTCAATTTCACCCTTCCATTATGTGTTTATTATTATTTTAACTTTTAGTTATATTATTTGCCAGAAGCTGGGAATTGGCAACAGGGGATGGATCACTTGGTGATTACTTGTCCTATTCATTACCACTGGGGCACCTGGAATTGTCCACTATCAGAAGACAGGACACTGGGCTAGATGGACCTTTGTTCTGACCCAGTATGGCCATTCTTACGTTCTTATATTCTTATTTAGCACTGTAAAGTGATCTGGATTTATTGTCTTTGGAAAACACTATGCAGAATAATACTTTGTAGTGTTGTCATAGTGTGTATTGTTTTTTCCCTTCTGAAGTCTGTCTGGATCTGTGTACTTTACCAATTAATAAAACAACCCTTTACTGGAAGCTGTCATGATTAAGTTGTGGAGAAGCCTACATTTTACCATTTTTATATTCATATTGTACTGAAATTTTCTCACTTCCTGCAATATTCTGTCTCCCTCCCTCTATCCTTATCTCTTATATATTGTATATTGTAACTAAAGGAAGACCTTGGTTAGACATTGTTCAAAGACTACAAGCCAAGTGATAATCCCCCTCTGAATAGTGTTGGATGAAGTTGGATATTAATATTTAGCACCTCTGTTAGAGCCAAATTTCCTCCTGTTTAGAATTCACAAGTTGTGGAAATATTTTAGATTCTCCAGATATGTAATGCTCCAAAATTGAATGATATTGTAAATCAGTTGTGGATTGAGCTCATATTGCATTAAGTTTTATTGCTTAGGTTTGCTCTTGAATCTTAAGCAGGGATGATACCAAGGTCTCCATCCTATTTTCCAAGTAATTAATTCTGTATTAGTCTCTTAATAATGGTTAATAATCTTTGAATCCATAAATCTTCAGGATGACCAAGTATATCATGTTTAGCGAAATGCAGGAGCAGAAGCAGGAAACAGGGGAGGTTTTCAAGGGAGTTAAGAGGGGAGTATTAGAGCCAGATACACCTAAGAAACATATTCAAATATTAGGCCAATAAACATCCCATCCCTTCTCCAGAAACAACAATAACAAAGGGTAAGCAAACAAAATCAAACCCCTGCAAGAGTAAACATAATGCATACAGAAGTCCAGCAGCAGAGTGGGGGCTATCCATTTTATTGTGCTGAAAGCATCATGTGCGATTACTTGCCTTGTGGACAGGTGATGTACATGTGCATTCAGTGCAAGCAATTCATAGCCCTCAGAGTCTGAGTTCTTGAGACTGGCTGAATTGGAGGTGCTATGGGAGACAGAGAGATACATAGACAAAACTTTCAGGGACACAGAAAAGCATCTGTGCTGTTGAGGGGGAAAGTCTTGGGGAAGGAGAACATCAAGCTGGAGCAAAGGGAAACAATCCCATAATTGAGACCCACATTCCAGATGATGTCATGGTATCCTCTTGCACTGAGGATACCCCTTTCGGGGAAGAAACTCCAGTTATTAGGGAAAAGATAGGTAATAGTAGTGGGTGTTTGATTATTAGAAATATAGATAATTGGCTTTGTGGTGACCAGGAGAATCACATGGTGAATTGCCTACCAGGTGCAAAGGTTGTGGATCTCTTGAGACATCTAGATAGACTTCAGTGCAAGTACCAGTGGTATAGGGAAAGGTAGGAGAGAGGTCCTGGATGCCAAATTTAGGCTGATATGAGTTCTTCTGTGATTGCACTCTCTGAAATGCTTCCAGTTCCATGCACAGGGAGAACTGCAGGGTTACAAAGAGAGGATGAGACAATGGTGTTGGTAATAAGGATTTAGGTTTATTACAAACTGGGGAACCTTTTGGATGGGCACCACCTAAAGCAAAATGGAACCAGATTCCTGGCATGTAAACTTAAAAAGGTCATAGGGGATATTTTAAACTAAGGCCTGGTAGAAAGCTGACAGGTACATAGGAGAACACAGTTTTCACAGAGACATCCCTTAGGGGAGGATTTATTACATGGAATATTCTACATCCTAGTAAATAGGAGAGGCTAGAAGCTGATAAAGTACACATAGGAACTAAAGAGAAATGGCAAATGAAAAGTAGTTACATCATATTAAAGCAAATAAATATTGACAAACTTTATAAATCTATGACAAATGCTAGTAATTTAAATACTTAGATGGGTGAACTCGAGTGCCTGATATTAAACAAGGATATCAATATAATAGGCATCACAAAAACTTGGTGGAATGATGATAATCAATGGGACATGGTAATACCACAATACAAAATATATAGGAATGACAGAGTAGGTCATGCTGGTAAGAGAGTGGCACTATTTGTTAAAGAAAGTAAAGAGTCAAATATAATAAAAATCTTAAATGAATCAAACTGGACCATAGAATCTCTATGCATGTGTGAAGGGGTGTATTAGCCCCACACACCCTCTCTCTGGGGTGAGGAGGCCTGGGAGCCCTGCTGGCCAAGGTGCAGTTGGAGACAGGATATAAAGGGCAGCAGAGCAGCTCAGTCTGGGCTTACTGTCGGGGAGGAAGGAGGTACCCTGTTGACTCCTGGGGGAGGACCACCTGGACATGGAGGTCAGCTAGCCAGAGACAGATCCCGACTCACAGGCTCAGGATGCTGCACAGAGGGAAGAGACCTTGGAGACCCCGGAGATGGCAAACTGCAGAGAATTGGGTAGGAAGTGACCCAGGGAAACATTGCAGGGAAGCAGTTGTGGAACCAGAGACAGGTTTGGTGTGTTTCGATAGGATCCCCATCACCAGCAGGGCCATGGGTTGGGACCCAGTGGAGAGGGTGGGCCCGGTTTCCCCTGTCTTGGCTACCGCCCACCCCGAGGTGGTGCCCAGCTCACCAGCACTATTGATTCTGGCGTTAGGCCACACTGCCCGGATAGCAAGGGTCGTATTGCTGACTCTGGCCTCTAGCAAGGGCTGTATTGCTGACTCTGATCACTAGGCCTCACTGCCCTGAGAGCAAGGGCCATATTATTGACTCTAGTGACTAGGCCTCACTGTCCTGATAGCAGGGGCCCGGTTACTGACTAAGGCCACAGAGCCATGTAGCCCCAAGACCAGGGACAACCCCACACCCTCAACTGCAGGGCTGTAATGCACCTCTCCCCTGCCCCCAAAGGGTGACAGGGTGTATCAGCCCCATGACAGCACAGAAATGTCATGCTTGAATAAGAAGAGTAAAGCAATAGGAATATACTACTAATCATCTGACCAGGATGCTGACAGTGATTGTGAAATGCTCAGGGAGATTAGAGAAGCTATAAAAGCAGAAAACCCAATAATAATGGGGGCTTTTAATTATCCTTATATTGACTGAGTACATGTCACCTCAGGAATGGATGCAGAAATAACATTTCTAGACACCATTAATGACTGCTTCTTGTAGCAGCTAGTCCTAGAACCCAAAAGGGGAGAATCAGTTCTTGATTTCGTCCTAAGTTCTTCTCCAAGAAGGGAATATAGCTGAACTGCTCAATAATAGTGACCATAATGTAATTACATGTAATGTTCTTTTTTGGAGGGGATGGGTACCAAAGTAACCCACCACAGTAGCATTTAACTTCAGAAAGGGGAACTACATAAAAATGAGGAAACTAGTTAATTTTTTTTTAAAGAATAGTGACAAAAATTAAATACCTGCAGGCTGCATGGAAATTATTTAAAAACACCATAATAGCTTCTCAAACTAAATGTACACTATAAATAAATAAATAAACAGCAGGAAGAGGACCAAAAATGCCTCTGTGGCTAAACAACAGAATAAAAGAGGTGGTTAGAGGTAAAAATACATCCTTTAATAACTGGAAGTCTAATCCTAGTGAGGAAAATAGAAAGAAGCATACATTCTGGCAGGTCAAGTGTAAAAGTATCATTAAGTAGGCCAAAAAAGAATTTGAAGAGCAACTAGCAAAAGACACAAAACCTAACAGCCTTTTTTAAGTATATCAGAATCAGGAAACCTATCAAACAATCAGAAGGGCCAATTGATGATCAAGGTGCTATAGGAGCACTCGAAGAAGACAAAGTCATTATGGAGAAGCTAAATGAATTCTTGTCATTGCAGAGGATGTGAGGGAGATCCCCACACTTGTGCCATACATTTTAGGTAACAAATCTGAGGAACTGTCTCAGATTGAGGCATCAGGAGGATGAGGTTTTGGAATAAATTGATAATTTTAGCAGTATTAAGTGACCAGGACCGGATGCTATTCACCAAAGATTTCTGAAGGAACTCAAATATGAAATTGCAGAACTATTAACTGTGCTGTGTAACCTATCTCTTAAATCAGACTCTGTACCAGATGACTGGAAGATAGCTAATGTAACTTTGATTTTTAAAAAAAACTCCAGAGGCAATCATAGAAATTACAGGCTGGTAGCCTAACTTTTTTCATTGATTGAAACTATAGAAAAGAAGAGAATAATCGGACACAGCTGAACATGATACATTGCGGAAGAATATATAGCTTTTGTAAAGGTAAACATGCATCACCAATCTATTAGAATTCTTTGAAGGGATCAACAAGTATATGGAAAGGGTGATCCAGTGGATATAGTGTACCTAGCTTTTCAGAAAGCTTTTGACAAGATCCCTCACCAAAGATAGTCATGGGATAAGAGGAAAGGTTTTCTCCTAGATCAGTAATTGGTTAAAATATAGGAATCATGGTCAGTTTCCACACTGGAGAGAGGTAGGTCACAAGGACATGTACTGAGACTACTGCTATTCAACATAGTCATAAATGATCTGGAAAATAAGAATAAACAGTGATTTTTTGCAAAGTTTGCAGATGATACAAAATTATTCAACATAGTTAAGTCCAAAGATGACAGCAAAGAGTTACAAAGCGATCTCACAAAACTGGGTGCCTCGGTGACAAAATGGCAGATGAAATTTGATGTTGGTAAGTGTAAAGTAATGCACATTTGTCATAAACAGATAGTTAAGGGTTAATGCCTCTTTTACCTGTAAAAGGTTAAGAAGTTCACCAAGCCTAGCTGACACCTGACCAGAGGAATCAATGGGAGGACAAGATGGTTCAAAGGGAAGGAGGGAAGTTCCCTTGCCTGTTGAGTTTTCACTTTGGACCGGAGTGGGAAAGCTCCAGAATTCATCCTCTTATTAAGTAGTGAGTATTAGTGAAGGAAATGAATAGGTTTATGTTTATTTCTTTGTGTACGGCCTGGAAAAGCTACGCCCATACTTTTGGGGACGGTGTTTCCAACTACAAACTGACCATGCTGCACTAACGTGGCTTCATACCTCCAAGGGGAATAACAAAAAACTTCTTTGGTGGAGTTTAGCTCTTCAAGATTTTGACGTTGAAATTCAACACATTTCAGGGGCTTCTAACAAAGTGGCTGATGCACTCTCCCGTGAAAGTTTCCCAGAATCAACTGGTTAAAATCATCCTTGAAATGTGAAAAATCTTGTAGTTTTTACCTAAGTAGTAGTATATGTAAAGGTGCATGTGTTTTATTAATCTGTTTATTCTAAAGTTTAGAAAGAAATCACAGCCAATGCGGTCCAACACTGTCTGAGATTTGGGGGGTATGTCATAAACAGATAGTTAAGGGTTCATGCCTCTTTTACCTGTAAAGGGTTAAGAAGTTCACCTAGCCTAGCTGACACCTGACCAGAGGAACTAAGTGAAGAAGTGAGGAACATTAGTGAAGGAAATGAATCGGTTTATGTTTATTTCTTTGTAACCTGTCTTGTGCAATTAGAGGAATAGTCAAATTGGATATTTGGGTATTTTTTGTGTAAGTTTTTGCCCAGGGGCAAAGGCTACCTCAAGGCTACCAAGGGAAGGGAATTAGTGCTTGGGAGAGGTGGCAGCCAGACCAGATCTAAGCTGTTAATTGAGCTTAGAGCTTCTCATGCAGGTCCCCCACATCTGTACCCTAAAGTTCAGAGTGGGGAAGGAACCTTGACAACATGGAAAAACATAATCCGAACTATGAATACAAAATGATGGGGTCTAAATTAGTAGTTACCAATCAAGAAAGAGATCTTGATGTCATCATGGATAGTCTTCTGAAAACATCTGCTCAATATGCAGCTGCAGTTAAAAAAGCTCACAAAATGTTAGGAACCATTAGGAAAGGTGTTAGATAATAAGACAGAAAATCTCATAATGCCACTATATAAATCCATGGTACACTATGTGACTAGTTAGATCACAGAACCCCCCTTGGGAGCTGCCACCTGATGTGACAAGACTACTTCTGCTCCTGCTTTTCCTGCCAGCTCGGGATCCCAGCACCCTGTCTTGCTGAGCCAGACACGCCCGTCTGCTTGAACACAGACCCAGGGTCTGAATTACTTGCCCCAAAGCTGCAGACTTAACTGAAAGCAGCTTACATAAGTGTTCTTGTTTTAACACTCAGATGCCCAACTTCCAATGGCGTTTAATCCCAAATAAATTAATCTACCCTGTATAAAGCTTAAATAGGGTGAACTCATAAATTGTTTGCCCTTTATAACACTGATAGAGAGATATACACAGCTGTTCCCTCCCCCCACCAGGTATTCACACATAGTCTGAGTTAATTAATAAGTAAAAAGTGATTTTATTAAATACAGAAAGTAGGATTTAAGTGGTTTCAAGTAGTAACAGACAGAACAAAGTGAGTTACCAAGCAAAATAAAATAAAACGCAAATCTAAGCCTAATACAGTAATACAATTGAGTACAGATAATATCTCACCCTTAAAGATGTTTCAATACATTTCTTTCACAGACTGGATGCTTTCCTAGTTTGGGCACAAACCTTTCCCCTGGTACAGCCCTTGTTTCAGCTCAGGTGGTA
The DNA here is from genome assembly GCF_013100865.1 of Trachemys scripta elegans. Lineage (NCBI taxonomy): Eukaryota > Metazoa > Chordata > Testudines > Emydidae > Trachemys > Trachemys scripta. Next base: position 261,082,350 of record NC_048298.1, read on the forward strand.
GCTAGGGGATTCCTTATGATGGTTTCCCTTTGTTCTATTCCACCCATTTATATATCTTTTGCATAAGGCGCGAATCCTTTGTCCCTCTCTGGGTTTCTGACCCCTTCCTTCTCAATGGAAAGACACCAGGTTAAAGATGGATTTCAGTTCAGGTGACATGATCATATGTCACTGTAAGACTTCATTGCCCACTTGCCAGCACACAGTTATACAGGAAGACTTACAGGTAAAACAGAGCCATCTGCAGTCAATTGTTCTGGTTAATGGGAGTCATCAAGATTCCAAACCCCCATTAATGGCCCACAATTTGCATAATTACAATAGGCCCTCAGAGTTATATTTCATATGTAACCCCCAAGGAGATTACCTAGATTCCTGGAGCCCTGTCTGCTGGCAGCTCAGGGAGGGGGAACCAAGGCAAGCTCAGAGTCTGCCCGGCAACCAATAGGGAGTGAGATGCCCCTCCCAGGGAGTTCAGGAAAGGGGAGAAGCCAATTTGGAGTCGGTCTGCAGCCAGCCAAGGCAAGGACAGGATTGGCTGCGTGGGAAGTTGGTGAATCCCAGGGCTGCATGCAGGGTTCCCCCTGAGAACTGGCCTCTAGGGACCTGACAGCAGATCCCTCAGCTGGGCTTTTCCTTCCCCACTGATGATTCCCAATTTGTACTGTTTGCTGGGAAATTTCCCCAGCCAGGCTGGGTTCACTCTCCAGCTCCCTAGGTGAGACCCTGAGTCACCACATGGTCAGCTCTGCTCTGGCTGCTAGTCCAGGGAAGCTGCCTGCTGAGTGTGTGACTGGAGTCTGGGCTAGGAGGCTACCGTTTGGATGTTAGTGGAGTTGTATAACCTACACCTTGAGCCCTGCACCCCTTTGTAGTGAGGGGAAATCCTGGGACCGAAGCAGCCTGATTCCTGCTTGAGGATGATCCCTGCCAGCAGACAGCAGCCCCTCTGCAGTGACTGAGGAGTCCAGCGTCATCTTCAAACCTGAGGATCATTCATGGAGTTTGTGAATGGACCATCTTTTAGTTAGTCAGGGAATTTGTTTTGGGGACCCCCTACTCCGTGAACTGTGTCCTCAAGCCAGGGAGTAAGGGTTTGAGTATTTTATAACCTGCTGCATATTACACCTGTGGAGGGATTTACCACCTCCTCCCACTTGTGAGTCCTTTGGGCTGTACTGAACCCAGTCAGCCACACTGCTAAACCACTGCAGAGAAGAATTTTGTGGTTATAGGTCATCAAGGGCCCCAGCAAAGTACATGTACCAATGGGACACTAATTTTACATTTGCTACATCAAGTCACGGGTATTTTCAGTGTGGGCACTGGTGACCCTAAAAATAGTGTTTCACCCTGTTATGTTGTATTTGTCTCCAGTTTAATATAATTATTGTGTTGAATATATTTTTATGTGTTTGTGTTATTTCTTGGAAGTCTCCAACTATCTGGCAAGTAAGTGGGGATTACTCTGTGATTAGAATTTTTTGCCCAAGCTGCCCTGGTGACCCTGCCAAGAAGGAGCGAGGGGGGTGGAGGCACCACCAAATAATTCCATAGAAAAAAAAAAGAAAGAAGAGACACCCTGCTGAGTGGGTGGTGGGATCCAAAAGAACCCAGACCTGTCCATCAAAACCTGTAAGCGGATTGGCATTAAAGGAGGTAGCCAGGTGGAGAGGGAAGCTACACATATTTCTAGTTTTAGGTAAGAGAGTGGTACATTTATACAAATAGTATGATCACACTCAGTAGATTATAAGCTTTGTAATGATACCTTACAAGAGACCTTTTTCATGAAGCTTATTTCAGTTACATTAGCATATTTTCATAAAATTATATAGAGTGCAATGTCACACACTACACCTTGAATGCTGTGTGCAGTTCTGGTTGCCAGATCTCAAAAAGGTATATATTAGAATTGGAGAAAGCACAAAGAAGGACAACAAAAATTATTAGAGTGTGGAACAATGTCCATATGAGAAGATATTAAAAACACTGGGACTTAGAAAAAGAGATTACTAAGGGGGGATAAATGATAGAGATCTATATAATCATGAATGGTGTGGAGAAAGTGAATAAGGAAATATTAGTTTTCCCTTCACATAATACAAGAACCAGGATCACCTAATGAAATTTAATAGGTAGCAGGTTTAAAACATACATAAGGAAGTACTTCTTCGCACACTGCATGGGCAACCTGTGAAACTTGTTCCCAGGGAACGTTGTGAAGGCCAAAAGTATAAATGGGTTAAAAAAAGAACTAGTTAAGTTCACAGAAGACAGGTCCATCAATAGCTATTAGTCTAAATGTTTATCTGTTACCCGGAGTTTTGCTGAACTCAAAATTCTTGGTAACTTTATTCGTCGAGAGGCAGTGGCAGGAAATAAATCAATGGGGACACGACCTTCCAGCTGATAGATAGTTGATACAAGCAGGCAAACAAAAGTGCTTTCACTCAAAGTTTCTACTTTATTTAGTCTCCAGAACTTACACATGTCCATAGCAGGTGAGTAGAGCACCCCAAATTATCCACAGATTCATATATATGCAAGGTCTTGAGGAGGTCTTGAGTGTTTATATGTATACTCAAGGAGGTCTTGATTGTATATATGTATGTATATAACAGTAGATATCCAGTGGCCAGCTTTCTATCTGCTGTGGAACTTGAAAGATGTCCAAGTCTTCAAGAGTCCACGAGCCCAGGTTTCTTTCACTTTTTATACCCAGTTTGTTAGTATTGCATATCTTGTTAATCAAAATACTTCTGAAGAGGAGCTAAGTGTGAATTTTCCAGCCTGTCGTTTTCCATCAGTTAACTAGGTGTATTGAACCTAGCAATAGTTAACTATTACCAGACTTCCCATCCACATGCTTTGGAAAAAACTACTCAAGTCAGGAGGGCTCAGGGTCATGTTTACTCCTCCTGCTCTTTCACTTCCTCCTCCCTTCCTGATCTGTTAGTTGTGCTAAGGATGTTACAAAGACCGTACAGCTGATTTCAGCAATAAGCATAACAATTGGTATTCCAACTGCAAGCAGTTGTTTAGGCATGTTACTGGGTTAACAAAATTTCCTCCTTAAACAGGGATGTATCCCCATGCTCTGGGTGTCCCTAAACCTGTAACTGCTGGAAGCTGGGGCTGGTGACAGGGGATGGATCACTTGATTTTTGTCCTGTTCTATGTATTCTCTCCGAAGCATCTGGTACCAACCACTGTCACAAGGCAGGACACTGTGCTAGATGGACCATTGAGCTGACCCAGTATCGCCATTCTAATGTTCTGATGTAATCTGATTCCATAATAATATTAGGCTCCCTGCATCTGAATCCTTGTATTTTTGACTCTTGTGCATTTTGGCTTGCAAAGTAATTTTTAAGTATTTGTTTTCCTTGGTAGTATTTCTCCTTCTTGATAATTTTTAATATCCTCTGACTTCTGGCAAACCTTGTAAAGTGTTATATATCAATATAATTTGAAAAAAGCTTTTGAGATTCAAGTCCTCAAACAATTTCCATCTCTTTGGGAAATGTTCTCATCCTGATGTGTGTGCATTTATAAAAACACAGCTATAAAAGAAAAAAAGAGTCATTGGGGCAAATGCAGTCCTTATATAAGATTGTGCAACTCTATTGGCTTTACCGGAGTTGCTCTTATGCCAGAGCTGAATTTGACCCATTGAGGAGTATAATTTATTACTGTGGTTTCAACAGGGGTTTTTCTGTGTTTTGCACATTCATCTAAGCCGTGAAAGAATTGGCTGGTTATTGAGCCCAAGGACTCAGTCCTTTATTTGGAAAGAAGACATGAGGGGTGGATAGAGTTGAGAGCACAACAAGGTGAATACTTTGGCACCACCTCATAATAAAAATAGCACATGCTTCAGGCAGCCATAAAGTAGCTTAGACAAATAGCCACTGCAACACCAGCTGTGTACCACACAAGGAACACAGCCAGCAAGGAATAGCAATTAAAAACCACCACCTGAATATAGGTTTGTCTGCAATGCAGAGGACTCTTGGAGGTGCTTTAAACAGAGATTCTTGCTATTGAATGATAGACAAATAATCCATGTTTATCACCATAGTATTTACGTGCCTCTATACAGTAAAGCAGCAATGGATACAGAGGCAAGGAACAAAACAAGAAAAGCTGATTTAATTTTAATTGTGTGTGGCGGAGGCCGTAGACATGTTGATGAGTTTCCAGCACTTGCCTGCAGACAGCACAGATTTTCATAGGTTCGTGGTATAATTTGAGATGTACTGATTTGTAAGGAAGAATACAGCTGCCTAAAGATTCCTTTTATACAAAAGAGTTAAGAAAGTGTTGTATTAAGGAATAATACAGATGAGAATGTCAAGAACCATTTTTGCAATTTTTTGGTCCCCATATCATCTGTTTGGGTTGTGTTCTGCAGCAAAAATAAGATTCAGAAAGATATGGTCACATTATCAGGTTAATTCCCAGATAATTTGATAAGACAAAGAATATGAGAAGATTGATCATTAAGGAAGTATAATGGAAATGGATTTTGAAGGATGACAGTGAACACAAAGAACTAAAAATATTTCACACCTGTGTGTCACACTTCAATGTTTTAATGCTTCCTGCCATACATAGTTTTCTGTAGATGAGTGAAAGGATGGATTATGCATGGTGGTGTTTCAAAATAAAGAGTTTGATAAGAAACATGTATAGTATGTTTCTCAAGATCCTTCGAAGATGCAGGATACAAATCAAAATGCAACCATTTGCGTTACTGGATTACTAATGTTATAAATTGAATTGCTAAAATATCATGGTGGTTTCATTTTTTTGACAATTGAAATCTTGATTAAAATATTTTAATTTAAATAAACAGGAAAAAATCTGATTTTCTGCCCCACGCCCCATTTTTTCAACCATTTTTTTTTCCAAACCAGGAAATACAACCGGGTCTAAACCTGCAACTTTAACTGTATCCCTTATGTCAAAATTTTTTATGGGGACAAAAAATCTTTTCCGGGACAGTTCAAATAAACTGTTAACACTGATTTTTTTCTTCCATTGACACTCATCCATAAACAGATATGAATTTTAATTTATTCTCATATGGAATTATTCACCAAATAATTTCTGTGAATAATTCCTGTTCCATAGCTTGTGCGAAGGGATTTCATCCTATGTATTCAATAATCAATATTTGACTGGATACATACAGCATGTGTCATTCTTCTGTTTTCCAGATTGGATAAGTGTAACTTTTAAAATCAGATTCTGGTACAAACACATAGATTTTAATATTTACATGTGCTTTCTGTGACTATTGTACACAGCAAATTTCAGCTAATGTTATTGCTAGTCAACGTGAATATGAAAAATAATGAAGGAAAATAGACACGGGAGAAACAAATTCATTTTAAGATTCCAATATATTTATGGAAAATATTGTGCAGTATTCAGCCACTTCCACCTTCATTGAAAACTAGAATGATTGACAGACCAGATAATATACTTGCATGAAAACTGAAATATATACTTGTCAATTTATCTGCACAATAAACTATATCATGACCCACAGTCACAATTTCTTATATAGAAATGGTGTGAACTATTGAGATCACAAAATTATTTGGACTTACGTAATACAGGATGATTGTCCCATCAGACATAACCAATGTAAGCCCCAAAAGTGGCTGCATCCCTGAGAATGTTAGTAGACCTGCATGTCATAACAAATAGGAAAGCTAGTAGTGGCAGATCAGTTAAAGAATCCCAGAGACTCACTAAGAGTAGTTAAGAATTGAGAAACTGTGGGTATGTCTACACTACCCACCGGATTGGTGGGCAGCGATTGATCCAGCAGGGGTCGATTTATCGCATCTAGTCTAGACGCGATAAATTGATCCCCGAGTGTTCTCCCACCAACTCCTGTACTCTACTGCCGCGAGAGGCACAGGCGGAGTTGACGGGGGAGCGACAGAAGTCAATGCAGTAGGTCTAAGTATGTTGACTTCAGCTACGTTATTCACATAGCTGAAGTTGCGTAACTTAGATTGATCACCCTTCCTCCCCCCGAGTGATGGTCAGACCTATATATGCTCAAGCCTTCTGGCTGTAAATTCCTCGTTGAGAGATAATGCAGCTGCTAATGGAATCTCCTCATGGAAACTCTTGAGGTCTTGATTATTTTATGTGCTTTTTTATGGGGGTGGGGAATAATAGTTGGTAGGAAATTGAATATTTTGATGACTACTGAGTGTTTATTGTGCAAGATGATTTGCAGTTCAGGGTATGTCTACATTGCAGTCGTGAGGTGGGGCATAGTGCTTCAGTACCTGTGCTAGCTAGATTACAACTAGATGGGGCATGTCTAACATACACTCAATAGGTGTATTTCACAGTTTAGTGGCAGTTTGGCATGTCAAACTGGGAAGTAAAAGTACGGAGGGCTATAGAATTTCCATACTGAATAAGGGGTCTACTAAAGATTAACATCACCTTTCCTAGTGTGGGGTCCATTCAGCAATCAGTACCTTGGAGCTGGGAGTTCCCTAGTTCTTGACTCAGAATGTGAGGGATGTTTGCTTGAATATTTTTGGGAAGGGGAGTCAGGAGGTAGAGGAAGTCCTGACAATCGATTGGGAGGTAGCTTCATTGCCCTGGCAAGAATTACCCTATACTCTAGGTTCTGTAAGAGGTCATTTTATTCTTGCCCTTTAATAAATGTTGTGTGTGGCTATTAATCCATTGGAATATAATGTGGGGTTCAGACAAGCATCTCCTAGAGCAGGGATTGGCAACCTTTGGCCCACGGCCCACCAGGGTAAGCACCCTGGTAGGCCAGGCTGGTTTGCTTACCTGCCGCGTCCGCACGTTCAGCTAATCACGGTTCCCACTGGCTGCGGTTTGCTGCTCCAGGCCAGTGTGAGCGGTGGGAAGCAGCGGCCAGCACATCCCTCGGCCCGTGCCACTTCTTGTAGCCCCCATTGGCCTGGGACGGCAAACCGCGGCCAGTTGGAGACACAATTGGCCAAATCCGCGGATGCAGCAGGTAAACAAACCGGCCCAGCCTGCCAGGATGCTTACCCTGGTGAGCTGTGGGCCAATGGTTGCCAATCCCTGTCCTAGAGAAACAGAAAGATGTGCTGAGTATCTTAACATATTTGAAAGTGGCAACAAAGGTGAAAAGGTCATTCCTCATTCTGAAGTGCAGATGCAGACTGCGTAAAGTTAGTGAACTGGAGGGTGCATCTTAACAGCGAGCTCAAGTTTCTATTTGTGTTTTATGTATGTAATGTATGAAAAATTTAGGGCTTCACACAAACAAGAACCAGAGTCATCAGTAGAAAATCAAATCCTTAACCCAGGATCTGCAGCATCAAAAAGACTAGCTGCTGTCCTGTAAACTAAAGGAGAGTTTTACTGATGTAAGCATCGAGCTATTGGAGTCTGTAGGGCCAGTCACCAGAGGGAGCCATGATCACACACAGTTTGCTACACATGATTCTTAGAAATAATAATAATAAAAAATTGGTTGCTGGACACAGGGCAATTTGCTTCTTTGTTAGGGAATACCACAATAAAGAGCCCAAGTCGCAACGTTCATAAAACAGACCCACGGCAAGCAATAAAATCACTTTGAGAAGAAAAGACAGTTAGAATTTAAAGAATACAACATACATTGAATATCCGTAAACAAATTCTGAAAGAGGTAATATCTGACATTTCTATTTTCCTTAGACTTACAGTATGTGTAAAACAATGCTATTCAGAAGTAATCAATTAAAATGTATCACTTAAAAATTCAAAACCCAAGACTCTGGTGTTGATAGGTTCACACAGTCTTGGGAGAATAAAGGAAAAATATTATCTCAAACAGAAAAAAGGATTATTTCAAGTGATAATTTTATTCCAGAATACAATTTGCATACTTTTTCCATATAAAAAAAGAAATAAACTTTAAAAAAAGAATGGCAATCTTGCAAAATGAAGGAGTCAAAAGACAAGAAGCGCTAGGGGATGGATAGCTCAGTGGTTTGCACATTAGCCTACTAAATCCAGGGTTGTGAGTTCAATCTTTGAGGGGCCCATTTAGTGATCTGGGGCAAAACTTGGGGATTGGTCCTCCTTTGAGCAGGGGGTTGGACTAGATGACCTCCTGAGGTCCCTTCTAACCCTGATATTCTATGAATGTTAAAATTGTTTATGTAATCTCAGATTTGCCCTATTGTGCATATTCATTATATCTTGAAAGAGAGAGAGAATTTAATTACATATCATATTTGATGCAGACACAGCAGCAAAATGAGGACACATGTGGGTGGAGTTTAAGCAGCAGGCTGCAACTTTTATTAAATTATAACACAGGGGAGGGGTGCTACTCACCCATCACCCACACTTTCCTATACTGGGCATCTAATTGGTTGCAGTGCAGGGGTTTCAGGGCTCCTACTACATAGCCTATAATTTGGGGTAGGCTGTCCTCAGCTAACCCCAGAAGACTCAGCTCGCTATGAGTCCTATCACTTTCCCCCCATAAGGGGGACAGAGGATGCAGAAGGGTGGAGACCTCATCCCTCAAAGGCCACAATGTCTTACCCTATCCATGAGCCCAATGCCTATCATGAAATCCCAGGTCTTTTACCTCTGGGAACCATTCATTTTATCCTTTTAAACACACTGGAAACTGGCTGCAAATTGTGACAAATTGATAATTCCACCACATACCTAAGTACCAAGCTCATTCCTTCTTAGCTCATAGTGGCTTGAAGGTGCTACAAGAAAGGCACTCCAATTGGCCCACAGGAGAAAAAATTGCTTCCTGACCCCCAGACAGTCCATCGGCTAGACCAGTGGTTCTCAAACTGTGGGCTATGACCCCATTTTAATGAGGTTGCAAGGGCCTTTGTTAGACTTGCTGGGGCCTGGGGTTAAAGCCAAAGTCCCAGGGCTTCAGTCTGGGTGGCAGGCTTGGACTCTGTCCCTTCCCGTGGTCATGTAGTAATTTTCTTTCTCAGAAGGGGGTTGTGATGCACCGAAGTTTGAGAACCACTAGGCTAGACCCACAGCTTCTCTCAGGCCAGATACCCATTCCTACTTCAGAGTTGGTAGGGTGGGGCTGCTGGAATGGAGCCAAAAGAGGCTCCACATACTCCCTGGTCCTGGGAGCTGGAGAATGCTGGTCAACTAGCCCTGAACTTGCCCCCAGCTGGCCAATAGATACCAGAGACTCCAACGAGGGGGTTAAGAGGAGCTACGTGGTGTCCCTCATCAAGTGTTTGTCTCCCTCACTGCTGGACCCATCCCTGCCTGCACTGTCAAGTTCCCCCACCCACTGAGGCAGCTGGGATGCTTATTTTTTAATGCAGACAGACTTCATTTCAAAGCAGTAAAAGGGTTTAATGTTGTCTGTCTCAAAAGATAATGGCTTACCCTATTGCATGTGAGGCACTTAAAATGAAGTGAATTGACAATGAGGCCCTATCCTGCAAACATCTATGTATGTATTCATTAGCAGGATCTGCATCAAAATTCGCAGTCTACAATCCAACATGTGACACAGTTTCTAGTAGGAAGGAAAAAAGATTGTCAATCCACATAAGAGATATCATTTCAGGGGTTCATTGTACTAACAAGCAGATCCTAAAGTGAAGTAGTTTTGAACCGATTGGGAGAGCATGACAAAGGGTCCACTGCTGAGTTTGAACCAGCTCTTATTTTATATGGTTGTCTTAAAGCACAGGGAAATCCTACCCAATGAATGAAAGTCAATTGGTGGAGCTTTTCAGGATCTTGCTTAATATTGCATGTGCACCTAGTATTGAAACTTCAGGACTGCTATTAAATATGATTTTTCCTGTTGATTTGAGGAGTGAGTGAACCCCAGCTTAGGAAAATGATAGAGTAAGTAGCCCACAAGAAAACAGGAGAGGTTGGGAAGTGAGGATACCTCATTTTCATAAAGTTATGAAGGTAAATGACGGTAATGGTGGAGCCAAGACTTGATATGGAGAAGGTTCCATTTTGGTGTGCAAACAAGTTATGTATTGCTTCCCCCTCTTCCAATTATGCTTCCCTTTCTACCCTCTCTACTTGGGAATGGGGTTCAGTCCTTTAAGGCAGTAGATGTGGGGCTTTGTTGGAAATATGAAAGCAGGAGTGTATATTATTTCCTCCCAATATAACACACTTGTCCAAAACCTAACATATTAGGCCCTTGATCAGAATGCTAATAATAATGAAGCATAAAAATGCACATAGCAGGGAACTTTGGCTAACATGTGGTATGACCTGGGTTTGGCCCTCCTTTGTTGTCATTTATGAGATACAAAAATGATGCCAAGTAAGAACTAATACTTTTCTAACACGATTGTTTCTCTGCGATACACGCTTGCCGGTCTGCAACGCAATGCAGCTAGCAGAGGGTCAAGCTGTCTGGAGTAGCTCACGAACACGAGTGCCAATCTCAAGGCAGACTGTCAAGAAGCAGGCCCCAAATCCTAAATTGGTTGAGAGTGCTATGCCTAGATTTCATCAACCAACTAGGAGGTGTGAATTCCTTAAGCACTATAGCAACCTAACCATGGAGTCACACAGTCCCCTGGAGTACTCTGATCTATCTTGCCACCCAGGCAAATTTGCCTTTGTGACAGATGGCCCTTTACACCAAAAATCACAATATTCAGGTTACTCCTACTCACTTATCCCAGGTCAATTTCACCAGAGACCTCTCACCAAAAACAACACTTGTAGTACACTAACTAAAGATATATTAACTAGGAAAAAAGAGAGTTATTTATAAGATTAAAGCAGGTAAACATACAAATACAAATGAGTTACAGTCTTAGGTTCCAGAAGGTAATAGAAGCTGCTGTGATATGCCAGTTTCTATGTCCTTTCGAGCTAACCCAATCGCTTGCTCATGCTTAGAACTATTGCCTTCCCCAAATCTCAAGCATAATAGTGATACAGTTCCTTCTGGTCAGGGATTTTTATTTACTTCCCCCAGAGTTCAAACTGATGAGACAAATATTTGTGCCCCTCAGCAGTTCATGGGTGTGTGGGAGAGGAGGGGGAGGCAATCAACTAAGTTTTTGTCCTTTGATGTTTCACAATGGCTCATTTGGTTTCAATTGGCCTTCTTGTGTGCAGGACTAGCACTTTGCATTAATTAATGCTTCTTTCCTGTTTGGCAAGTTTCAGAGGTTTACAATGCAAACAATCAATATAACTCTATACTGTGGAATACAAATGTTAAATGTGAGACGAATACATGCAGAATCCTACGAGCATTTAAGCAAGTCTAAACACTAAACACATTCTTATAAACTTAACAACTATTTTAACAGTGCTAACACACAGGTGAGCCAGACTGGTTTCCAGCTATGCACAGTCGTGCTAAAACCCTTTTAATAGTGGGGGTACTGAAAGCCAGCACCCTTACCCCGTCTGCATCCCGCCCACACCAGCTGGGGCCGGGAGCAGTGGTCAGGGAGTAGGGCCAGTGCCCCAAGAGCAGAGCCCAGGGTGTGGGACTGAGTGGGGCCCTGAGCGTGGGGCCCTGGGCACAGGGCCAGCATCTGGGGAGTGGGGCAGTTGCCAGGACCTGAGCCCCGGGCATAGGGTTAGGGAGTAGAGTTCTGGGCATGGAAACAGCGGCAGGGGAGCAGTGCCGGCAGCCGGAATCAAGCCCAGGCCTGGGGAGTGGAGGCCTGGACAGCCCCGCGCAAACCTTGGGTGTGCTGCAGCACCCCTCGCACCCTAGATCCCGCGCCTATGGCTATGCATTTGTCATTGTTCAGTGAGGCCTAGAGGCCTTGGTATGAGCTGGAACCTGGTCTGCCAGCGTCTCCCAGAGATTACTTTTTGTCAAATTAGAGTAATTTGTAGCCCTTCCACAGTCACAAACTATAAAAATAATTCTAGCTATGAAACAGATTAGACCTTAAGAGTAAAGAGTATTAAGTTTTATGAGCGTAGCTTTTATTCTATACTTTTTATGAAGTGAAGTTTTAAATGACAAAAAAGCTTTTCTTGCTATAAAATGGATTTGTTCTTCAAATACTCCTAAAACAGATACGTACTCTTATGATGTGCTTGCATGCTTCAAATCTTTGACCGAACCTTGAGAAAGATGAATGACTGTGGGGCACACTATTGCACTGGATGATCAGACCTAAGGATATATAAAGAGATGCAGCCTTGAAACACTGCTTAATTTTATAGATGCTTGGGAATCTAGTAAAGCCCATCTAAACTTTATCCAACTGCTTTCTATTGGCTGTAACTAATTTGTAATCTTTCACTAGTGTTTCCTAGTTAGTTCTCTGTAACTTATAAAGTAGTTGTACCATTGCACAGCTTTATTTTTTTTCAGATTGTTGCTAGGGATACCAGAATTCCATCACCACTGCTATCTCTGAGGTTAATTCTCTAACCAGGGCCAGCCCTAGATCAAATGGCAACCCTTCCATTTGCTAATTTTTTTAATACCTTATTTTTTATTGCATTTGTAGCCTATTTCACAATTTTGGTACAATATTTGCATACATGATTTATACCTTTCATATAAGATGATAAATTTGCATGCTAGCATCTGTAAATCTAGGCGGTTCAAGGAAAATGCTCTCACAAAGTCTGGAAGGTTCCATAAGATTCTACAAAGGTCCAGAACATTGTAGGAGGTTAGTGAAAAATGAATCCACATACAGAATACTTGAAACTTTTTACTTCAAACATTTTATTTTCCCTTTTGTTGCTATCAACAAAAACAACACTCTGAGCCCAGTGCCTCCCCAGCCCAGCATCCCAAACAGTCACCTGTCCCTAAATCTGGCCCTGGCTCTAACCACTTGGTTATGGGATGTTCTAATGTGGGTCTCCCTCAATCTCTCCTATTGAAGTTGTTCCATTTTAATTAAATAAATAAAAGAAAGTATGTGGGTCAGAAAGAGTGAGAATCACTCTATAGCTCAGTGGCCCTCAGACTTACAGTCTCTTTGAAGCCCAAACTTGGGCTTGTATCTCAATCAGAAGGAAAGGACTTAGAACACACACTTCTTGTCAGCATCTTTCATTGGCTAGCTAAGGCAGGGCACTGCCTAGCATGCTGACTTTTGTGGATTGAATCTTAAGGTGCTTAGTTCTCCCGTTCATTGTATAAGGAGCCTAGGTTCCTAATTTAGGCTTTGTAAATTGCAGTGTTGTTCCTGTGATTGCTTAGTTATCTAAATCCCTTTGAGGATCTGGGTCCATGTGGCGTAGGGTGCCTTAGTTGGCAGTAGGAGACCTGTGTTCACGTCCCTGTTCCAGAGCAGGCTGTAGGGGAGAAACCTCAATATTAATGAAAAAATGGTTATTAATAAAATGTACAGCTTATTCTTACATTAGGTCATTACAATTTTGCCTGGACCTTTATTGAATTTTAAGAGACATCTACAATTACATTTATACCCATGATTTTTAGAAAATAGAATGACACATACTTATGATTTTGGTTATTTATTTTATTATATAAAATGTCAGGCTAGCTTAAAGACATTTCAGAAGGCTTTTGTTTTTGGTCAAGTAGTGACAGGTTCCCAAAGTGTTAAAGGAGATAACATCCTTGGACATAAAGTACTAAAGAATGTTTACACATACTCTAAAAGGCAGCTTTTACAATTTCTAGCTTGTGTTAACTTCCTATGCTATTTTTCTTTATGCTGCATTTTGAAAGATGCATGTAAGCATTGGTTATCGATATATGTGCTTTCTATGAAATATTTAAATAGAAGTCTCTAGTTGCAAGTTGTAAATATGCTGTAAATGATGGGTCATAAATCAAAGGACCATATTGGTAAAAAAAAGCAAGCACAATCAAAGAACATAACAATTGGCATAGATGTGGTTTTATTTCAAACAAGAAACCTTGCAAAATATTTGTTTTAGAAAGAGTCCTGACTTTAAAAGTATGCACGGATGCAAAAAGGAATTGACACTGAAGATCCTTATGAGAAGCCATAAAACCAGACTATCAAAATGGGCTTTCCTTTTCCCCTTATGCTCCCTCTCCCCATTACCCCCACTAAAAAGCACCTAATTTATTTGGTATAAAGCTCTTATAGTAAGTAATTTCTTCTATAAGAACTCTAAAGCCTTCAAATGTTAAGAGAACGTTGATGGGTGGAAAATGTTTTACAAAAGACATTAGCTACTCCTAAATAATCAGGCTTCCTCTCAACAGTACAAATCATTGTTACTTAAATGCTTAAGATAGCAAGCTTCTTTTGAAATATGCCTTTGCAAATATTTTATCTAAACACAAAGCTTCTAGTGTATTAACTTCCTAGTATTGCTGTGTAAATGGTACTATGGTTTATGTACCAACCCTGAATCTAGCTTACTAAACTGGCTACTAATACAAGAAGTCATTTGAGTACAGAATATTTATATTAATTGGGAAATTAATTAGATATTTGGCAAGGCTTAAGCAAGTCCGTCATCCAACTCTGCAAAAAAAAGAGTGACCTCTCAAAAGATTGTTAAGAAGAAAGGACAATGACTACTCAAGTTTAAAGCACACTTTAAGAATTAATTAAGTTTTAAATGGCAATTTTAAAAATTGGAAACTTTGTATCTGACATAAGGATGTGTGGACTTAATTGAAGGAGAATTTCAATTCCTATATAAGCCTGATGGAACTGAAAGAATATCTCAGAAAATGGACTACATAAAATCAAAACTCTAACTCTGAAGATGTTCGGAAATGTTCCTGTCACCAAAAACAAAGGAAATTAGAATTATGCTCCATATGCATTAACTGACTGTATTTGTAAGCCGAAGATGTTACTATCTTCCAGGCCAACGCATGAAAGTACTGAGGGACAGCTGCTCAAAAAACATTAGGCACCTATGTGCTTATTTTAGGCACCTTAGTACCAGTTTTGGCATCACGGGACTACAGATTCATTCTCTTTAAGCTTCCTCCCCCAATGACTATTTGAGTATTCATCCACAGTGGAACAGTCGTTGGGCCAAAGAGCGAGGGAGATGGAATGACTGTGTAGTCCTGCAGTTAGGGCAATCATTCAAATGTGGGATACTGGAGGACTGGCCCCCTTCTTCAATCACTCTTTCATTATTTAAGCCACAGTGGAACAACATCAACATGACAAACTGAGCAAACCCCACATCAAAATACTCCATAGCTCAGTAGTTAGCAAATCCAAATCCTTTTGCCCCTTTCGGCAGACGAGATAAATTGAACCTTGGTCTCCCACATCTCAGGGAGTGCTCTAATCCCAGGGCTAAAAGCTATAAAGTGGGCTGCTATGCCTCCTCCTGGCTTCTGTCTAAAACAGCATAAGGTGCCTAAGGGTTTGTCTCCCTGGAGCCCAGACTTACATGTTTATCTCTATGAGAAGGTGGGGCTTAGCTGACACCTCTCTGGTTAGCTCCCATTGGCTAGCTTAGCTGGCTCCATGCCTAGTATGCTATCTTTAGTCTAGGGCACCTCTCTCTCTCCCCATTCACTGTGTAGGGTTTAGGAACCTAACTTAGATTTTGAGAATTACAGTGATTTTCCAGGTGCCTAATAATTATAATTGATGTGTCAAATTAGTTACAAATGGATATATTTGGAATATCTTTATCTTGAGCTTGGATGTGAAGGCAGATGATCTTTTGCATCTGCTCAAGAGCCCTATGTGTCTTTTTGTTTGTCCAATCACATGAGCTAGTCATATAAGGCCTTTTTCCTCACACACACACACACAAACATTCTGCAAGAAGAACTGATGAAAATACATATTTTAGCTGAGTTTGTAAAAGAGTTGCACCAATTTTTCTGCTGTGGAATGTTCACTACACCCTAGCACAGAAAGGATTAATGTGGCTCAGAAAGGGCTATGTAATCTGATAGGCCACACCTAGGAGAGTTTGGCTTGATAGGCCATCCATGATTGAGGATAGAGCTCACCTGAGCAGAAGCAAATGAGGCTGCCATAAGTCCCGGAAGAGAGGCACAGGGTCTGTTGCTTGCTGCTGTGGCTGGAGGCTGCTGGCTAGGTTTGAGGTGGCTGCTGACCAGGCTGCAAGATGCCTGTTTAGGCTGGGAGAGGCTGAGAGCTGGGGTTTGGAACTCAGGGACAGCTTGGGCTGGTGGATGGCTGGCTTGCTGAACAGAACTGGAAATACAGGCTGATGGGGAAAGGCTGTAAATTACATTGTAAAATGAGAGAGAAGAAGCCAGGGATGAACAATGGCTTCAGATTAGGAAGAAGGAAAAAAAATAGAAATATCTGTATCTGAAGAAGAGGGAGCAGACAAGAATAGAAAAAAAAAAACAGTAAGGAAGAGGATCAACATTTTATAATTATCAAATCACTAGCTGAAGATGAAAAGGTGGGAGATGTTAATTAGGGAAAATATTGAAGATTATAGTTAAGAGCTAAAACAATGTGGGGTGGAGATTTATTAGTAGAATGTACACAAAGGAACAGGATCAGAAACTTCTTAAAAATACAATTTTAGGGAAAATAAGAGTAATTTCTCAGCTACCTAAATTTATGACAGAACAAGAGAGGTAATGTGTGGGGTTCCCCTAAGCATGACTGTGGATGAAATTAAAAGGGGCATAGGTGAGGATCAAATGCTGTTTATTAAGTGACTAATTAACAGGGGAGGGGGAGAACACAAATCATCAAGCGTCATCCAAGTGACGTTTAACCTGATAGGGTCAATATAGGGTATCAGCTCTTTTGGGTTAAACCATATTGTGACACCGCACACCATATTCTTCATAGTGATATTATTATGATATGATAATTTTATAATTATGATGTATTTTATTCAAGATAAGTCATGAGGTGTCATTGGAAAAGTTATGATTTGCTGATCATGAGTATCCTATTTGTATGAATATATCATTTTTGTATCTGCAGTTATGAATATTGACTATGTATCTGTATTTCAAATGTATTTACACATGGGTAACTCACACTAGACAAGATTATTTCAGTTTGGATAGTGGGTGGGGAAGGGCCTATTCAGTGCAATGGGCCATTAGGAAAAAATAATAGGCCTTAGGAGAAGCTTATCTCCCACCTGGTGATGAGCCTTCCTGAGAACACTCGAAACAGCCTGTGAGTAATGGCTGGTGTGACTCTACAAGCACATACGATCAGACCACATGTCTCTGGACTCCATCGTGGGATGTCAGTATATTTCCACAGACTAGTCTGGGAACCAAGCCTTGAAACAAAGGGTTCTCACCATATGCAAAAGCTATATAAGGGAGGGAGTGACATCATCTGGGGTTCTTCACTCCCCACACACGAAGACTCCTGGAAACATCTGAGGAACAAAGACTGAACTGGGGGCAGTGCTGGACCCAGGGTAAAGGGATTTCTAGCCTGTGAATGAAACACCTGGGGATTCCAAGCTGTAAAGCATGTGCAGCTTGCTCTTTAAAAATCTGCTTGTATCTTCTCTTAGGGTGAGAATCTGCTAATTCATATCCAATCTATCTAGTATATTACACTTAGTTTGCGTTTTTTGTTTATTTGCTAGGTAATCTGCTTTGATCCATTTGCTATCCCTTATAATCACTTAAAATCTGTCTTTAGTAGCTAATAAACTTGTTTTTGCTTTATCTAAACCAGTGAGTTGGAGTGAAGTATATGGGAATCATAGCTCAGGGGCAAAGACTGTTGCATATTCTTCTCCATACTGAGGGAGGGGGCAAATTTTATGAGCTTACACTGTACAGTTCCCTTTGTAGCACAAGAGGATATAATTTTGGGTTTATACTCCAGAGGGGGTGCATGCCTGGGGAGTTGGGAGTTACCTTAGCTGTAGCCTTTCCATTGTTGGCTCACTGCAGGGGCTGGACAGAGTTCCTGATATAACTGCAGCTGAGTGTAGCCCTACTTGTATGAAGATGGTAAAAGTGTAGGCTGGAGGGCTTTGCAGCTTGTCACAGCAATACAGTGTGAGAGGAAGCACAGGCTGGTGTGCCAGAGGGCTCTGTGGTATCCCAGTTCCAGGTGGCACCCAGGGGGGGGAACCCATCACACATATATCCTGGCCCCTTTAAGATATTATGAATGTCAAAAGTTTGGGCATGTGATGGCTGTCCATTGGGGAAAATGTGATGTGACAAATTTGGAGAACACTTGTATGAGAATTGTATGATAGGAACAGAACTAAAATGCAGCAATTGTGGAGATATACACAGTGCAGCATACAAATGGGTGTTATAGAAGAATGAGCTAAAGAGATACAGAAAATAAAAGCTATTCATAAAATATCCTGTGCAGAAGCTACCAAAATATAATCAGTGGAATGTGGGGAAGGAGGAAAATGCCAGTAAGGGAAAAGAACTACTGGCACAAAACCACACATTTCAGTGCAGCAAAGATAATGGATGAATATGTGCTGCTTGTGGGCAAAAATAAACTTATAATATATATGACAGAGGTGATTACTTGCACTTACAGACAAGGAAGAAGACTGAAAGAACAAAAATTATAACAAAAGCAGCAGAAATGTATTTGCATATAACCAGTTTTTTGATGGACCGTATTCATGCAATTTTAAATGAAAGAAATAATGCAGTTTAAACAACATACTTCCACCTTTTTTCTGCACTGATCAGAGTTTAATAACACATGGTCAGGAATTAAAGAAAACTCTTTGAAATGGAAAACAAAACTGACGTGATATGTGTATAAGAAACATGGTAAATGAGAAAATTGATGTTTAGACTTCCAGGATATGTGGTAATCAGATCTGAGAGAGAAATAACAAAGAAGGTCTTCGTTACATTTACATAGATGTACAGAACTTAAGTTTTGAGTATAATGCTGTTGAGATTCCTCTGCAGAATCTTGATACGAATCTATAATGTTTAAGACACATGTAAAAAACTAGACAATCTAGAATTGGAAGAGTTAGTTAAGGGTGTCAAAGGCCCCTATATTATTTGTGGAGCACTTAATAGCCATAATGAATTATGGGGAAACTGGAAAACTGATTATAATGGCAAATACCTGGAACAGTTCATTGACATACACAACCATGAGCACCTACTAGGTTTAATTTGGTGAATCAAACCTTTTCATGTTTAGATCTGGGAATTGCAACAAGCAATTGTCAAAGTTAGACTCAAGACTCATAGTTTGTCAGACTACTCTGTTTTATTAGCACAGCGCTCTGCTAATACATTCAGATAATGTGAGCCCCCATGCCAGATTCAAACAGGCTTATTTATACAGATAAAAGGGTGTGAACTAAACAAAGGGACAGAGAAAGCAAAATTGTAAAATTTGCCTGGGGCACAATATGCATATCCTGCTTCCTTATTAACTTTTATCGATCTAAGGCTAATGCTTCACCAATTGCCCTTAAGTGGGGCAATTCATTAAGCAGTTAATGTCTGCTTTCCTGCCCCCTGGCTTGCAACATTTCTCATTTCTACTTAAAGGTACATACAGCATTCTTTAATTCATTCTATTTCTTTAATATAATTCATTTCACTTTCACACAATATAGCAACTAAATGCAGTTGAGAAATATATAAAGAAGATGGAATGGGAAGTGATCACTTCCCTATGCTAATTGCATGTTAAGGCCAAGGTAATGTTGAAAACACTGAATGAATTCCTACCTGGAACCTTAGAAAAGCGAATTGGGGACTCTTTATGAGTAAGTGTGCTGAGTATCCAAGTATCAATTGTATAAGTGATAAACTAGAGGAATGTCATGATAATATAAAAAAGGGATTGAAGTAGCAGCCAACATAGCTATATGTAAGTAATTGAATTGACACAAACTCAGAAATCCAGTTCTCTGGTGGAATAAAGATTGCAAAGCAGCAATTAAAGAAATAAGGTATACAAACAAACAAATAGTACAATGAATAGCAAGGACTTAATGAAATATAAAAGATGTAAAGCAGTGGCATGAAAAATTATTAAAAAGGCAAAGAAAGAGTTGGAGAAAGTATAGTGTGAAAATGAACAAAGATTCCAAGATTTCAGAGATATATTAAGTTAAAAGAATGAATGGGATACAGAATAAAAACAAATTTATGTCTGGTATAATAGTAAATGATAAAACTGAAAGTTCTAAATTAGAAGAAGCAGACATTTTAGCAAAAGAGTTCCAAAAAGTGAGCAGTGATACAAATCAGAAAGACTTAAGATAGCTGTAGTGACCAGCCCTCTGTGGACAAAGAAGTGGTTTAGGACTATTTAGAAAAGCTGGATGAGCTCAAGTCCATGGGGCTAGATTCACTGCACCCTAGGGTGCTAAAGAAGTTGACAGATATGATTGCATAGGGTTACCATACGTCCGGATTTTCCCGGACATGTCCGGCTTTTGGGGGCTCAAATCCCCGTCCGGGGGGAAATCCCCAAAAGCCGGGCATGTCCGG